>NC_084753.1:21646309-21703809 GCF_033978785.1 Entelurus aequoreus | reverse complement strand
AAGTGGTATTTAAAGAGCAAACAGGTGAAATGTAACAAGAAAATGTAGCAATGTTTACTCTAATCACACAAAGCTGCCATGTAGGCTGTTTCTTTCTTTAAAAAATAATAATCAATCAAAATCAATGTCATTATGAATTATTGACCTATTCAAGGCTTAAGAAGTTTACCTTCGCAATCAGCTGGTCTTGGTTGTGCTTAATAGTTTCCAGCAGGCTAAATATGTGGATTACCTCAGGCGCTGTTGACAAACAGCAGTATAAAAGTAACATGTTTCAGTGTTTATCCTCATTACTCATAATCCTGACATTAGCTATTGACCTTAGTTAATGACAAAAGTTATTGACAAAGTTTGAAGAAAATATGTGATTGCTTGTGAATTTGAATTTTTTCCAAAATTTGTGGCACAGAATGACCATCCGGTATTTGTCAGTTATTGCTCACCAGAGCAGGAAATGTTGTCGGCCATTCTTTCCCCTCGCCATGTTGGCCTGTAGGCCAGGCTGGATCCAGGCTCCTCTGTCTGCCACATGTTGAGGGCTGCTGGTGAGGGGGGTGGAGGGAGTCGAGGAGGGACTGCCGTTCCTAGTGAGGTGGGCATTGTGAGAGAGCCATCAGTTAACCATGACTGGTAATACCCAAGGGGCCTATCTATACACTAATATTTCAGAGATCAGTCCCTACCTTGTGTAACTCTCTGCATGTTTAATGCAGGTGCTGGTGAAGGCATATGAATGCGTCCTTCCCCATGGTGAGGTGCTAAGGGAGATAAATTGGTATTAAATGGTTGAGATCTGTTAACCATGGTTACTGAATGCTGAGATATTATTTTGGAGATCAGTCTTTACCTAGAAAGTTATCTCCAGTTGAGGAGTCGAGTTGACAAGTACTCATGACTCTTGCTGGCACTCGGCGAGACGGTGGAGCTGGGAGAAGGGATACAAGGAGAGGGGAATATCTTTAGCACTAAGAATGTTAACCATATCTTTAATATTAATGTGGTGGTTTCGTCTACAACGCTAAATATATCCTGTGGTGTACCTCAGGGATCAATATAGGACCTAAATTATTCAATGTCTAGATAAATGACATTTGTAAAGTTACAAAATATTTAAAGTTAGTATTATTTGCGGATGATACAACAGCGTTTTGTTCAGGAGAAAACACACAGAAGATAATACAAATAATAACAGAAGAAATTAACAAATTAAAAAGATGGTTTGACAAAAACAGACTATCTTTGAATCTCAGTAAAACTAAAATAATGCTATTTGGTAACAGTAGAAAAGAAAGTCAAACACAAATACAAATAGACGGAATACAAATTGAAAGAGTAAATGAAACCAAATTTCTAGGTATAATGATTGATGATAAATTGAACTGGAAATCTCAAGTAAAAAATATACAACATAAAGTAGCAAGAAACACGTCAATAATGAATAAAGCAAAACATGTTCTAGACAAAAAATCACTTCATATTCTCTACTGTTCACTAGTGTTACATATCTGAGTTATTGTGTAGAAATATGGGGAAATAATTACAAAAGTACACTTCATTCATTAACGGTGTTACAAAAAAGATCAGTTAGAATAATATATAATGTTGGATATAGAGAACACACAAATCCTTTATTTATTGAATCAAAGATACTGAAATTCCACGACATAGTGAATTTGCAAACAGCTAAAATTATAAACAAAGCAAACTATAACCTGCTACCCAAGAATATACAACAATTCTTATCAAAAAAAGAGGAGAAAAATAATCTTAGAGAGAAATGTAATTTAAAACATTTGTACGCACGTACAACACTTAAGACCTTCAGTATATCAGTATGTGGAATTAAATTATGGAATGCATTAAGCAAAGCAATCAAACAATGTACTAATATGATCAATTATTTATGCTTACATGTGGAAATAATAATAATAATAGTAAATAAAATAATAATAATAAAAAAAGGTAAATAAAGCATAAAATAGTCTCTAATAAATTAATTAAATAAAAAAACAGCATATAAAATATATACATCAGCAAATAACAAAAATATAGATCAAGAAAAAGGATCCTTAATATGTGCAGCAATTTTTCCCACTCACATCACCTCATTTTATATTTTTTTCTACAATTAACTATGCCAAAAAACACATAGACATACCTTTTTTTTTTAATGTAAACAAAAACAACATGGCGTCACACACAGCTAGTCCACAGTAAACAGGATCTCGAGCTCCACTAAAGAACAAAGAAAGAAATAATACACACTCATATTAATGGCAAAGAACGGCTGTTTCCACTCCGTTAACGTTACGTTGTTGACTAACGCAGTAACGTTAGCGACCTGGGCCTAAAAAACACTGACAATAAAGTAATACGCTTTCGTTTCAAGCAGTTGGAAATATGTGGAATATCGTAGCATGTAACCTACACACATTCACAGCGTCTAACAAAAGATGGCCTAAGTTAACTGTATTGAACTTTTTACTCACCGGCTTCACGCGGGAAACTTTCACATTCTGGAGTCGGGGTCCCCTGGAACACAAAACACAGATAAAAGACAATTTTACAATAGCACGGCGAAAAAATGACCGTCGTTGTGTGGGTTTTTTGACGAATAACAGTCTTTTCCACTTTTCTTCGCTCGGGCCTCACCATTTTGAATTTTCTGTATACGTGACGTCAGACGCACGTCCCCATACAAAGCATTCTGGGAGGCGGCGCTGGAAATAAAATAGCCTTTTTTTACAGAATATAAAGTTTTACTGCTAGTCCTAATATCAAACAACGTCATTACAATCCTACATAAATGATGATGGAAACACAAAGGCTGATCTTTACTGCGAATGTAGCAATAAATCAATAAATCTATACTTACGTTCGTGTTCCAGCAAAGAAAGTCCAGAGATCTTGGCTCATGCGCGTACACGCTAGTAGGCGCGTCCACGTCTGCGGGTGCAGACATTGGTCGGCTCAGCGCGCGTAGGCGGAGCCTATAACTCTAGGCGGCGCGCGCCGGTTTGGTTTGTCGCGTCCGCGTATGCGAATCAGACACGAGTCCGCTCAGGATCAGCTGTCTGACCGTACAATTTTCAGAGGCTGAGCTGTATCCTCTAGGCGGAGCCAAAACGAATGTGACAGTAACGCGGGTTGGGCGACTTGAAGGCGGATCCGTATAGCAGTCTTCTGCTGTGTGGGTAGTGCGGCAATTGCCAGTTACCAATTTGCGCTCTAGTTGCCAGATAGCAATTTGCGGACTAGTTGCCAGATAATGATTAACAATCAAGTTGCCAGTTAGCGATTAGCGCTATAGTTGCCAGCTACCATTTAGCGTTCTAGTTGACAGCTAGCGATAGCGCACCACTTGCCAGCTAGTAATTAGTGCTGCAGTTACAAGATAGCAATTTGCGCTCTAGTTGCCAGCTAGCGATTTGCGGACTAGTTGTCAGCTAGTGATTAGCGCTCTAGTTGCCAGCTAGCGATTTTTGCGAACTCGTTGCCAGATAGCGATTAACAATCGAGTTGCTAGTTAGTGATTAGCGCTACAGTTGCCAGCTAGCAGCTAGCGTTCTAGTTGTCAGCTAGCGATAGTGCACCACTTGCCAGCTAGTGATTAGTGCGTCGGTTGCCAGATAGCGATTTGCGCTGTAGTTGCCAGCTAGCAATTTGCGGACAAGTTGCCAGCTAGTGATTAACGCTCTGGTTGCCAGTTAGTAATTAGCACCTCAGTTGCCAGCTAGCGATTAGAATGCCAGTTGCCAGCTTGTGATTTGCGGCCTAATTTCCACCTAGCAATTTGCGCACTAGTTGCCAGCCTGCGATAAGCAGTCTAGTTGCTAGCTAGTGACTAGCACGCTAGTTTTGAGCTAATGTTAAATTTTCTAGTTGCTAGATAGCGATTAGCACGGTATTTGCCAGTTAGCTATTAGCAGTACTTCTGCAGTTATTTGTATTTCTTAGTATGGCATAATAACAAGGTACCTTTATGACCAGCTTAATATATAAATATATCCATCCATTTTCTACCGCTTGTCCCTTTCGGGGTAAATGTTTATGATATATATATATAAGTAAGGGATCCCCACTCCATCAGTTTGGGGGTCCTTGGCCTGGACCCCTGGTATAAAAACTTTGTAGGACTCAGCAAAAGACTAGACTGGTACATTTAGCCTATTGGCAAAGACTACTTCCACCAAACCCTATTCACTACTCCCATCTAGCGTCTCGGAATTGCAATTGCATGCAAAGTTTACAATATAGTACTTGCAAATGAACCTTAAAAGTGTAAGATATTAAGATGTCAGCACATTTATTGAGGCTATTATTAAAAAATACCACTGAATATTGGTACCGTTGAGTACTGGAATCAATACTAGGAATTGGTACTGTATCGGTTCAAATGTGGATGAAGAAGTAGGCTGAAATTACATAAGAAATTAGGGGGGAAAAATGCCAATTTCTGGGGGGTTTTGTGTGAAAAAGACGGTGTTTTGTGTATTTTCCGTAGTTGAAGCCCAATGTTGCGTTGCAGGTACCCCACTCAGCCCTGTCGATTCGGCAAGCTCCTCCTGCTTCTCCCGGCCTTGCGCTCGGTCAGCCCGTCCACCATCGAGGAGGTGTTCTTCAAGAAGACCATCGGCAACGTACCCATCACCAGGCTCCTCTCCGACATGTACAAGTCCAGCGACATATGAGCTTCTTCTGCCCTGAAGGACAAACAAAAACTGAGAGCCACCCAGCAGGCGAGAGTTAGCCGACATCTGTACTTTTTTTTTTTTTTTTTGCTTGTTGAAGCATCGGGTGACGTGAAAGAAGACACTTGAATGCAACATCAGCGGCTCTAGTGAAGGATTAGTGTAAGTAAATTCACCTGTATGAGGAAACAGGTCACACTGACGACTAAAGACTCTGGAGATATGACAAAGATGTGTTACATAAACGAATTGCGAGTGTCTGTGAGACCAATGAGCTTGACGACCAACTTAATATTTTTACTGCTGCGTTCAATCCCAATGGAGGAAACCAAAAAAAAAAAATTAAAAAAAATGGCAATGTCAGTCATTGCCCCTCCCCATCTGGTGCTGGAACCTAACGCACCAGACTAGTGAAGAGTCAAAGACGAGTTTGTGTGGACATGCAACTAAAGATGGTGTATGTATTTAAATATTTCTATCCAGGCGCCATGTTCAAATGTTTAGGTCAACTTAAAAGTTAGACACTAACGTGGATACAAAAAAAAAAAAAATTCAGCACTTGGAGCTGTTTTGTGGAATAATATGGTGTTTTTTTTCCCTGTTGTAAATATTGGAGTTATAACTATTTAGAGGTGGAACCATATGAATAAAGACAGTGAATTAAATGTTTTATTTTTTATTTTAAAAAATGGTTCATGTTTATCTTAATTTACCTAAAATATATTACATAAACATTTTTTAAAAAACTCCTCTCTGAACCACGGCAGGAAGCAAACAAGCCAAATAGTTAGTGAACATTGCTCCAAAGTACGGATTTTGTGTTGACTTATATACAAAAGTAAACAGTGACATGTGCAAAGGCAGTGATATATGATAAAACTAGGGGGTAGCTAAAGAAGGACTTCCCCATTTGTCCCCTCTTAATCACCCAGGAAAAACCCGCTCCGTGAACAGCTGATTGGACTACTTCCAGCGCTGACGTAAGACAACCATGTGACTCGCGTCTCACATGTAACCGTAGGATGAACAAATATGCTACACTACTAAGACTCTAGTGGCCGTTAACTGTTAGCTCCTATAGCAGGGGTGCCTAAGTACAGCACAGGGGCCATCTGTGGTCCGTGACTTGTTTGTCATTGGCCCTCGGCACGTTACAAAAAAAATACCAGCGAAAATTTGTGAAAACAGCAAAAAGCACCATAAGAAAAAAACTAAATGTTGATATTAACCAATAATAACACAAAGCTTTGTCTCATACATATATACATATATACATATATATATATATATATATATATATATATATATATATATATATATATATATATATATATATATACATATATATATATATATATGTATATATATATATATATATATATATATATATATATGTATATATATATATATATATATATATATATATATGTATATATATATATATATATATATATATATATATATATATATATATATATATTTATATATATACACATACACTCACACACATATATATATATATATACAGACACACATATATATTTATATATACTGTATATACATATATATTTATATATATATATATATATATATATATATTATATATATATATATATATATATATATATATATATATATATATATATATATATATATATATATACATATATACACACACACATATATATACATATATATATATATATATATATATATATATATATATATATATATATATATATATATATATATATATATATATATATATATATATATATATATATATATATATATATATATATATATACCATCCATCATCCATCCATCTTCTTCTGCTTATCCGAGGTCGGGTCGCGGGGGCAGCAGCCTAAGCAGGGAAACCCAGACTTCCCTCTCCGCAGCCACTTCGTCCAGCTCCTCCCGGGGGATCCCGAGGCGTTCCCAGGCCAGCCGGGAGACATAGTCTTCCCAACGTGTCTTGGGTCTTCCCCGTGGCCTCCTACCGGTCGGACGTGCCCTAAACACCTCCCTAGGGAGGCGTTCGGGTGGCATCCTGACCAGATGCCCGAACCACCTCATCTGGCTCCTCTCGATGTGGAGGACCAGCGGCTTTACTTTGAGCTCCCCCCGGATGGCAGAGCTTCTCACCCTATCTCTAAGGGAGTGCCCCGCCACCCGGCGGAGGAAACTCATTTCGGCCGCTTGTACCCGTGATCTTGTCCTTTTGGTCATAACCCAAAGCTCATGACCATAGGTGAGGATGGGAACGTAGATCGACCGGTAAATTGAGAGCTTTGCCTTCCGGCTCAGCTCCTTCTTCACCACAACGGATCGATACAGCGTCCGCATTACTGAAGACGCCGCACCGATCCGCCTGTCGATCTCACGATCCACTCTTCCCTCACTCGTGAACAAGACTCCGAGGTACTTGAACTCCTCCACTTGGGGCAGGGTCTCCTCCCCAACCCGGAGATGGCACTCCACCCTTTTCCGGGCGAGAACCATGGACTCGGACTTGGAGGTGCTGATTCTCATCCCAGTCGCTTCACACTCAGCTGCGAACCGATCCAGTGAGAGCTGAAGATCCTGGCCAGATGAAGCCATCAGGACCGCATCATCTGCAAAAAGCAGAGACCTAATCCTGCAGCCACCAAACCAGATCCCCTCAACGCCTTGACTGCGCCTAGAAATTCTGTCTATAAAAGTTATGAACAGAATCGGTGACAAAGGGCAGCCTTGGCGGAGTCCAACCCTCACTGGAAACGTGTCCGACTTACTGCCGGCAATGCGGACCAAACTCTGGCACTGATCATACAGGGAGCGTACCGCCACAATCAGACAGTCCGATACCCCATACTCTCTGAGCACTCCCCACAGGACTTCCCGAGGGACACGGTCGAATGCCTTCTCCAAGTCCACAAAACACATGTAGACTGGTTGGGCAAACTCCCATGCACCCTCAAGGACCCTGCCGAGAGTATAGAGCTGGTCCACAGTTCCACGACCAGGATGAAAACCACACTGTTCCTCCTGAATCCGAGGTTCGACTATCCGGCGTAGCCTCCTCTCCAGCACACCTGAATAGACCTTACCGGGAAGGCTGAGGAGTGTGATCCCACGATAGTTAGAACACACCCTCCGGTTCCCCTTCTTAAAGAGAGGAACCACCACCCCGGTCTGCCAATCCAGAGGTACCGGCCCCGATGTCCATGCGATGCTGCAGAGTCTTGTCAACCAAGACAGCCCCACAGCATCCAGAGCCTTAAGGAACTCCGGGCGGATCTCTTCCACCCCCGGGGCCTTGCCACCGAGGAGCTTTTTAACTACCTCAGCAACCTCAGCCCCAGAAATAGGAGAGCCCAGCACAGATTCTCCAGGCACTGCTTCCTCATAGGAAGACGTGTTGGTGGGATTGAGGAGGTCTTCGAAGTATTCCCTCCACCGATCCACAACATCCGCAGTCGAGGTCAGCAGAACACCATCCTCACCATACACGGTGTTGATAGTGCACTGCTTCCCCTTCCTGAGGCGGCGGATGGTGGTCCAGAATCGCTTCGAAGCCATCCGGAAGTCGTTTTTCCATGGCTTTCCCATGTCCGAGTTTTAGCCTCCGCGACCGCCGAAGCCGCACATCGCTTGGCCTGTCGGTACCTGTCCGCTGCCTCAGGAGTCCTATGAGCCAAAAGAACCCGATAGGACTCCTTCTTCAGCTTGACGGCATCCCTCACCGCCGGTGTCCACCAACGGGTTCTAGGATTACCGCCACGACAGGCACCAACTACCTTGCGGCCACAGCTCCAATCAGCCGCCTCGACAATAGAGGCGCGGAACATGGTATATATATATATATATATATATATATATATATATATATATATATATATATATATATATACATATATATATATATATATATATATATATATATATATACATATATATATATATATATATATATATATATATATATATATATATATATATATATATATATATATATATATATATATATATATACATATATATACATTTATATATATATATATCTCTATATATATATACATATATACATATATATATATATATATCTCTATATATATATATATATATATATACACATATATATGTATACATATATATACATTATACATATATATATATATATATATATATATATATATATATATATATATATATATATATATATATATATATATATATATATATATATATATATATATACATATAGGTATATATATTTACATACATATATATATACTGTATATACACATATATATGTATATTTATATACATATATATATATAAAAAAATATATAAATATATATATATGTATATATATATATATATATACATATATATATATATATTTATATATATATATATATATATATATATATATATATTTACATATTTACATATATATATATATATATATATATATATATATATATATATATATATATATATATATATATATATATATATATATATATATACATATATATATATATATATATATATATATATATATATAACAAATGATAAATGATAAATGGGTTGTACTTGTATAGCGCTTTTCTACCTTCAAGGTACTCAAAGCGCTTTGACAGTATTTCCACATTTACCCATTCACACACACATTCACACACTGATGGCGGGAGCTGCCATGCAAGGCGCTAACCAGCAGCCATCAGAGGCAAAGGGTGAAGTGTCTTGCCCAAGGACACAACGGACGTGACTAGGAAGGTAGAAGGTGGGAATTGAACCCCAGTAACCAGCAACACTCAGATTGCTGGCACAGCCACTCTACCAACTTCGCCACGCCGTCCCATATATATATATATATATATATATATATATATATATATATATATATATATATATATATATATATATATATACACACAGCATATATACATATATATATATATATATACACATATAGGTATATATATTTACACACATATATATATATATATACACATATATATGTATATATTTATACATATATATGTATATATATATATATATATATATATATATATATATATATATATATATATATATTACTATATTATATATATATATATATACATATATATATATATATATATATATATATATATATATATATATATATTTACATACATATATATATATATATATATACATATATATATATATATATATATATATTTACATACATATATATATATATATATATACATATATATATATATATATATATATATATATATATATATATATATATATATATATATATATATATACATATATATATATATATATATATATATATATATATGTATATATATATATATATATATATATGTATATATATATATATATATGTATGTAAATATATATATATATATATATATATATATATATATATATATATATATATATATATATATATATATATATATATATATATATGTATATATATATACACACACAGCATATATACAGTAAAGGCCAAAAGTTTAGACACACCTTCTCATTCAATGTGTTTTCTTTATTTTCATGACTATTTACATTGTAGATTGTCACTGAAGGTGAAAACCATATCAGGTGACTGCCTCTTGAAGCTCATCGAGAGACTACTAAGAGTGTGCGAAAAAGTAATCAGAGCAAAGGGTGGCTATTTTGAAGAAACTAGAATATAAAACATGTTTTCAGTTATTTCACCTTTTTTTGTTAAGTACACAACTCCACATGTGCTCATTCGTAAACAAAAACACAATGAATGAGGAGAAGGTGTGTCCAAACTTTTGGCCTGTACTGTATATATATATATATATATATATATATGTATATATATATATATATATATATATATATATATATATATATATATATATATATTTATATATATTCAGTTGCAAGACAAAGTATGTGAAGCCTTTGGGATTACCTGGATTAAATGTGTTCTGATCTTCCACAATAGACAAACACAGTCTGCTTAAACTAATACTGCACAAAAAAATTATTTAAAAATGTTTTGTTGAACACAAGATGTAAACATTCACAGTGCAGGGTGGAAAAAGTAACTGCACCATTAGATTGAATAACTGGTTGACCCTCCTTTGGCAGCCATAACCTCAACCAAACGTTTCCTGTAGTTGCAGATCAGACCTGCACAACGGTCTTTGGACCATTCCTCTTTACAAAACTGTTTCAGTTCAGCAAAATTATTGGGATGTCTGATGTGAATCGCTCTCTTGAGGTCATGCCACATCATGTTAATCGGGTTGAGGTCAGGAATCTGACTGGGCCACTCCAAAAGGTGTATTTTCTTTTGTTTAAGCCATTCTGTTGTGGATTTACTTTTATGGGTCGCTGTCCTGTTGCATTACCCATCCTCTCTTGAGCTTTAGTTGGAGGACAGATGGTCCTAAGTTTTCCTGTAAAATATCTTGATGCAAATGGGAATTATTTTTTACGTTGATGACAGCAATCCGTCCAGGACCTGAGACAGCAAAGCCGCCCCAAACCATGATGCCATCTCCACCACATTTCACCGTGGGGATGAAGTTTTGATGTTGGTTTGCTGTGCCTTTTTTTCCACACATTGATGTGTGTGTTTCTTCCAAACAACACCATTTTGGTTTAAAAATGGTTGGAAAACTATACTAAAAAATTACATTAAAATACACACATATTTAGCTGTATAAATAAAAGTAGTTCATTTAATTGTTTTTTTCTTTTACAAAATAATTGTTGAAAAACAAGTGCCCTCATATCCGTTCACCTAAAAAAAAGAAAAAGAAAAAAAACAAAACAGGCACATTTACAGGTAAAACCATATGGATAAAAATAGTTACATTGAATAGTTTCTTTTTTTTTTTGACAAAAATGTGTAGAAAAGTGCTGTTCATCCTATTTTGAATTAAAATTAAAATAAAAAAACCCACATGTTTAGAGGTGTAACCATATGCATGAAAACAGTTAATTGAATTGTTTCTCTTATAAACAAAATATGTATAAAAGTGTTGCTTACCTTATTTTACCTAAATTAAATTACAAAAAATAAATACCGTGCACCTTTAGATATACATATGAATGAAAATAGTTCATTTATTTATTTTTAGAATAAATGGTTAGAAAACCAGTGGCTCCTCTTAGTTTACCTAAAATAAATTACATAAAAAAACACCACACATGTTTAAGGGTGAAACCATATGAATTAATCTAATTCATTGAACCGTTTTTTTTATATATTAAAAATGGTTGAAAAACAATGCCCTCATCTAGTTCACCTAAAAAATGTTTTTCATGTCAAGAAACTATATGAATAAAAATAGCTTTTTTTGTTTTTCTAGAAAACAAAAGTTGGAAAACTATTGTGCT
Organism: Entelurus aequoreus; assembly: GCF_033978785.1. Classification (NCBI taxonomy): domain Eukaryota; kingdom Metazoa; phylum Chordata; class Actinopteri; order Syngnathiformes; family Syngnathidae; genus Entelurus; species Entelurus aequoreus. Next base: position 21,691,723 of record NC_084753.1, on the reverse strand, counting down.
AATCTTAGTTTGCCTAAAAAATATATATATATAAAAAAATGCCACACATAGGCATGAAACCATATGAATAAATAAAATTGGTTGAAAAACTGGTGTGCTCATTTGAGTTCATGTACAATTTAAAAGGAAATTAGTACACATGCTCAGAGGAGAAACCATACATATGAATACAAATATATAATTTTTTTTTTTTGCCCTCATCTTAATTCACCTAAAAATAATAAATGTCTAGAGGTAAAACCATATGAATAAAAAAATATGCTTTTTTTAAAAAAAAAAAAAAAAAGGTTGGAAAACTACTGTGCTAATTTTGTTTTACCTAAAATAAATTACATAAAAAAATACCACGCATCTTTAGAGGTACAAATATATGAAACAATATAATTAATTGAATTGTTTTTAGAAAAAAAATGTTGGAAAACTAGTGTGCTCATCTTAGTTGATCTACAATTTAAAAAGAAAACATGCATATGAATACAAATTGTTTATTGGATTTTTCTACTTTTAGAAAGATTAATGGTTAGAGAACTTGTGCGCTAAGCTTAGTTCACCTGAAATGAAAAAAACAAAACACAAACAATAAAATAAAATATAATGCACATTAAGAGGTAAAACCATATGGAAAAAATGGTTCATAGAATTGTTTCTTTTCTCAGTCAAAATGTGTGTAGAAAAGTGTTGCCCATCTTAGTTCCCCTAAAATAAATGACATTTTCAAAAATGTTTATAGGTATAACAAAAAATTCCCAATTATTTACACACACCAAGAAAGATTAGAGACTCAACTGTTTTTTTTTGGTAATATTACTCGGGGGGAAAAAAATAGTTACAAGTCTTCTAATTGCATATTTACAAATAAAATATATTAATAGAATAACAATTACAACTTTATTCTCAAAGTACGTCATATATTTTGTGTGGTCAAATAGACACATCTATGTGAAACAGGTCAGTTAGTTGAAATAAATGAGTACGCACATATACACTTGACATTTCACTTGTTTTATTGGAAAATTTTCAAAATAAACAATAATGGCACAGCAGTATATAAATCTCAAAATGCGTACATAGCCAGTAGAAATACTGCAGTTCCCTCTGTGTAAATTTACTTTCTAGAAAAGCGATGTGATAACTTGGACAAGTGCTGGTTGACAGGACACACACATGCTTCCTTTTTTTTTTTTGGAGGGGTGGGGGGGATAAACAACATTAGTTTTCGAGGCCCACTCAGAATGCGACATGCCAATATTCACTATACAATCTGTGAGTCTTACGAGAGCTTTGAAGACATGAAAAGTTACCACATAAATGTTCAAGACACGGCTAATGATAAATACATTTATACACTCATATCAGTGGCTTTTTCCAGACATCAAGAGATATTACTTTGGACCATAGTGATGCTGTGAATACTCTCTGCTATTAAAAAAGGGTTGGGGGGGAACAAAACATAGGTGAGTGAGTGATATATATATATTTGGGGAAGGGGTTGGTGGTTATCTTTGAATTGTTTATTTGTCTGAGAGGAACAGTGAAAAGAGAGAGTGAGCTTTGGGTTTGGTGGGCTGGGACTCAGATTGGGCCGGGTGGGCTGCACCATCCTTTCAAGCTTGTCTGACTTTGGACGGGGTGTAGTTTTTGTCCAAGGACGTGTCCTGTAGAAACATGTGCAGGCAACGTTCATTCTGGGCCAGAGGGTGGCCGGCCACTCTGAAACACATGACCACAATAGTCAGGGTCAAAAGGTGGAGCAAAAAAAACCAAAAACTAAAGTGCAAGAGATCAATGTACAGTGCTTCTGGCACTTTATCCACATTTTGTTATGTGACAGTGTTATTCCAAAATGTAACAAATTCATTTTTGTCCTCAAAATTCTACACACAAGACCCTTAAAACTTTATTAAAAACAAAAAAACTAAGAAATCACATGTACAAAACCCAAAACCAGTGAAGCTGGCAGGTTGTGTAAATCATAAACAAAAACATAATACAATGATTTGCAAATCCTTTTTCACTTATATTCAATTGAATAGACTGCAAAGACAACATATTCAATGTTCGAACTGAGAAACTTAATTTTGCAAATAATCACTAACTTAGAATTTAATGGCAGCAGCACATTGCAAAAAAGTTGGCACAGGGGCATTTTTACCACTGTGTTACATGGCCTTTCCTTTTAACAACACTCAGTAAACGTTTGGGAACTGAGGAGACACATTTTTTAAGCTCCTCAGGTGGAATTATTTCCCATTCTTGCTTGATGTACAGCTTAAGTTGTTCAACAGTCCAGGGTCTCTGTTGTTGTAATTTAGGCTTCATAATGCGCCACACATTTTCAATGGTAGACAGGTCTGGACTACAGGCAGGCCAGTCTAGTACCCGCACTCTTTTACTATGAAGCCACACTGTTGTAACACGTGGCTTGGCATTGTCTCGCTGAAATAAGCAGGGGCGTCCATGATACCGTTGCTTGGATGGCAACATACTGTATGTTGCTCCAAAACCTGTATGTACCTTTCAGCATCAATGGTGCCTTCACAGATGTGTAAGTTACCCATGCCTTGGGTACTAATACACCCCCATACCATCACAGATGCTGGCTTTTCAACTTTGCACCTATAACAATCCGGATTGTTGATCTCATTTTTGTTCCAAAGGACACGACGTCCACAGTTTTCAAAAACAATTTGAAATGTGGACTCGTCAGACCACAGAACACTTTTCCACTTTGCATTAGTCCATTAAAGTTAAACTCAGTCCCAGCGAAGCCGGCGGCGTTTCTGGGTGTTGTTGATAAATGGCTTTCCCTTTGCATAGTAGAGTTTTAACTTGCACTTACAGATGTAGTGAAAAACTGTAGTTACTGCCAGTGGTTTTCTCAAGTGTTCCTGAGCCCATGTGGTAATATCCTTTACACACTGATGTCGCTTGTTGATGCAGTACCGCCTGTGGGATCGAAGGTCCGTAATATCATCGCTAACGTGCAGTGATTTCTCCAGATTCTCTGAACCTTTTGATGATATTACGGACCGTAGATGGTGAAATCCCTAAATTCCTTGCAATAGCTCGTTGAGAAATGTTCTTCTTAAACTGTTCGACAATATGCTCAGGCATTTGTTCACAAAATGGTGAGTCCTTGTTTGTGAATGACTGAGCATTTCATGGAAGCTGCTTGTATACCCAATCATGGCACCCACCTGTTCCCAATTAGCCTGTTCACCTGTGGGATGTTCCAAATAAGTGTTTGATGAGCATTCCTCAAGTTTCTCAGTCTTTTTTGCCACTTGTGCCAGCTTTTTTGAAACATGTTGCATGAATCAATTTCCAAATGAGCTGATATTTGCTAAAAAATAACAAAATGTCCCAGTTCGAACGTTAAGTATCTTGTCTTTGCAGTCTATTCAATTGAATATAAGTTGAAAAAGATTTGCAAATACTTGTATTGTTTTTATTTACCATTTACACAACATGCCAACTTCACTGGTTTTGAGTTTTGTACCCATGAAGCTCAAAAGTGAGCTCAGCTGCATCCTGTTTCAACTGATCATCTTTGAGATGTTCCTACAACTTCATTGGAGTCCACCTGTGGTAAATTCAGTTTGTCGGACATGATTTGGAAAGGCCCGCACCTGTCTATTTAAAAAAGGTCCCACATTTGACAGTGCATGGCAGAGCACAAACCAAGAAGGAAGTCGAAGAAATTGTCTCTAGACCTTAGAGCTGGCCGGCCATCTAAACTGAGCGATAAGGGAAGAAGGGCCCTCGTCAGGGAGGTGACCAAGAACCTGATGGCCATTCTGTCAGAGCTACAGCATTCCTCTGTGGAGAGAGGAGAACCTTCCAGAAGGACAACCATCTCTGATAGATTATTTTATTGGCCATTGATATGTTCTGAAAATAAAATGAATTAATCATTAATGAGGTATATTAGATATAACACTAACACATACCGTAATTTCCAGTCTTTTTCCTACGCTTTGAATTGTGCGCTTTACACAATGCTGCCACTAATAAATTCAGCCTCGTCACATAACACCAATGAAATTGTTCATATCGAGGCACACGCACTCATAAGATCTTTCAGTCAGCCATTTTGCACGTTACGGACTCACCCTCACGATGGAGAAAAGACGACCAAACGCACAAGACGCAACCCTAAAGCCAAAGACAATAGACCTGGACATTGAAAAAGGAAAAACCCGCTGCATGGAACGGAAATCCACCACTACTAACGGGCTTGGAGAGGCTGGGCCGTTACGTACTGACAAAAAAAACCCTAAAAAAAGTTTCAGCTCGCAGACAGCGCTCTCCATTAGGCTGTTGTATGCCGAGTTACAGGCACTGTGTTTTGTTATATTAATGAATGAACACAATATTCACAATATACAGTATGTATAAATGTTACCGGCTCATATTTGAATAGGCATCATTTTAGTACTACAGTATATTAGGGCTGCAACTAACGATTAATTTGATAATAGATTAATCTGTTGATTATTACTTCGATTAATCAATTAACCATCGGATAAAAGAGACAAACTACATTTCTATCCTATCCAGTATTTTATTGAAAAAAAACAGCATACTGGCACCATACTTATTTTGATTATTGTTTCTCAGCTGTTTGTAAATGTTGCAGTTTATAAATAAAGGTTTATTAAAAAAAAAAAATAAATAAATAAAAAAATAAAAAATTTAAAAAACAAACAAACAAACAAAACCTCTACGCATGCGCATAGCATAGATCCAACGAATCAATGACTAAATTAATCGGTAACTATTTTAATAATCGATTTTAATCGATTAGTTGTTGCAGCCCTACAGTATATTTACTTATACAACAACTAAAGAGATGGTCATTCAACTAAGATGCTACTTTTTAATATTTATTTATATATAGCGCTACCTCAACTTACAGGCAAATTGCGTTTCACGACTGGCTCATAGCTCAAAGCACTTATCACAAATTAGCACCGACCATTGAAAGGAATTGGAATCAATAAAGTCTTGTTTGGCTGTACTAAAACAACATTTTAACATGTCAATGCCTTTTAAAAAGAAAAATTAACTTTAGGACCAGATTTGAGGTGGTCTGTCATAACCTTTTTAGCATTCTATCAGACATTATTGGTAGTTTTTGTATTGGTGTTCTTACGGTCGATTTTCACTGCTTCACATAAATAAAATAATTGCTACGGTCTGTCTGCCTTGGAAAGTGGATTTTGTAGGTGTCTTTGGGCTGCTTTTCTGTTGTACAACAATAGGAACTAGCAAATTGCTGTCATTTTAAACACTGACGTATTTGAGTGACGGACCGGTGAGGATATGTACTGTATGTCTGTGTACAAAAGGAAAGGTCAGAACAAATTAAAACACGTCAATCACAACCTCTGCAGATTCTCAATACAGTACTTAAATGGATAAAAGTCTACATGCCGCGGAAGCTGGCGGAGGCTTGGTGATGCGCACTGACAATGCTGCGACGGGGATGACTCGCTGGGTCGGCTGCTTACACGTAAGACATGTTTTTTTTTCTCTGATTCGGTCATCTGCGTTTTTCTCCATCGCACTAACTTTCTTAGTTCTGACGTTGGAGGGCAGGATTGTGTTGATCTCTGAGCGTCGCTCAAATGTGCACAACAACTGTTTCCTGTGTAAAGAGAAAACGCCCTAACAGAAAGTTGTAAACATATAAACTCTTTATTGCTCAAACGGCACAACCCTGTGACAAATATCACTTCAACCGGCTGCTAAACGGGTTCAGAACTTAAATTATGCTTGCAACTTAAAGCAGAGACAGGTCGTATCTCAAATTGCGCTTATGGTGAGGTACGGTACCTGTATTTTACTAAATAATAGTAGTTATTTAGTTAGGGATATTTGGTTTTTGAGGGAAATTTTAGGATGAAGCTAAAACACGCATTTACAGGTGAACTTAGATTCCATTACATTGTACTTTAGAATTCATTTGTACAACTTGTTGCTCTAAAACATGGAAATTGTTAACAAAATTATTACATTTTATTGAAAATAGATACCAACTAAAACAAGAAGAGCAGGAAACGCCGTAAACCCTTTATCAGGGCACCCTCGTTGCAAAGTGATACCTAAAATATCCGGTAAACCCATTACGCTGACTTTAATATAATTTTAGGCACAAAATAATGGATGGGGAAAGGGGGGGAATCTCTCTGGACCCTTCTGGAAAGGGTTGAATTCACACACAGTCACTGAGGAAAGGCAATACAACTTTAAATATGACTTTCTAAAGGGAAATAAGTCATCATGTCACTTCCATTAAAATTTTTGGGAAATGTTTCATAAAAAAGCCACTCTGACATCAGGCCTGCCTAAGTGTTCCTTGGAACTGATGCACAAGACCCAGTGCACCTGAGACCCAGAGCAGACTCAATGTGATACATCTTAACCTTCAATTGGAAATATTTCAGACAAATTACACAGCTCAAAAATGGATTTCAGACCAAAAAAGATGAAGCAAGATTAGAGACCAAGGTGCCACATAAGTAAGATGTTGGAATAATATTTAAATAGTGTTTGTCTTCCTTCTCCTCCTCGTCACTTGTTTGGTGGTACAATCACCTCTCACAATGCTCTCAATCACATATTTCAGAATAATGCTATGATTAACAGCAGGGTTTTTTTTTCTTCCACAACTCAGGCACCAACATCTTAATTACCCACACATTGTCATCTTATAAAAAGAAAGTATGAATTTCAATTTGCTCCACTGTTTTTGCACACTTATTAATGTTCAAACCAGCTGTACTGAAACATTTGCACATGAAAGAAAGATAATGACCACGTCGCAATCAAAGCAAATAATTACAAGTGCACTGCAACTTTTATTGTTCAGCAGCTGGGAATAAAGAAGCTCTGAAACAAGAGGAGGGGGAAAAACAAACATGGCGTCACGCAGAACCCACATGCTGTAATTACAGATGCAATTATCCTGAATTAAACATCAGAAATAAAACAATTGTGGGAAAATTATGTTAAGTTTCTGTTGGTTGTTTTTTTGAGCTTTGTGAAGCAATTAGAAACAATTAAAAGGTGCAGTTAAGCAGGCTCCAAATTGAAAAAAAAATGTTACCAAAAAATTAAGAATCCCATCAACAGCTGGTGTATGTTACCAATAAATAAGTCGAATAGAACGAAAAAAATGGCCGGGGATCAGTGGTAAGTCTTTGACGTCTGTCAACTATCACAGTGAGAGAGTCAAAATTGAAATATACAAAATGACCATGCCTGAAGTTGTACAGTTTGAAAACATTTTTTTTTTGTCAGAAAAAATATGCCTTAAAAGTTGCATTAACAAATTGTGTGAAAACTTCATATTATGTCTTAGGGATTAACTCGAAAAGAGTGTGTTCCTTCTTCTTTGGCTTTTCTGGAGTAGTAGAGCGGTACCAGTAATGACAGAAGGGAAAACTCAGAACCTAAAATTTCACTTATGGCAATGCAACTTTTTTAGTTTAGTAAAAAATAGGCCCGTGCCAATAGTCAGTCAATGGAAATTAACTCGATAACTTTGCTTATTTTAGGCCTTAAGAAGGTAGTACTAAAACCGTTACAAGACTTACCAATTTCACAATTCAGTGATTGTGGTTTTAAGTACAATACTTGACACTCACTCCTCCAAACCTTTACTATGTGAGAGTAATTGTCACTGTATTGTAAGCGTTATACATTTGCAGTAAGTGGCTCATAGCGAGGATGCTGTCTGCAGTTACTAAAGTACAGTTGCTGCAATATCACATTTTTCTGTATTCTGTGCAAAAGGCACAGGTGAATCAACTGTTACAGCGCCAATGTGGTCATTTTGCAAGACCACAGTGGAAAACAGGCTCAAACTGGGTGTGGCTTACTTGTTGAGAAACTGCTCCAGACCGTGTCTCCTCTCCTCGATGAACGAATCATCAAATATCCCGTCGTCCCCTCGGAATGGCAGCTGTCGGATTAGAGCTTTACCGGGGAGAGGGGGCACAACAACCTGAGATAGAAAAATAGCCAGCTAAAATGAGTACCAGAACTTAACAAGCCACATAAACCCTACTACAAATACAGTAGCACCTCGACTTACAAGCTTATGTGGTTTTGTGACGGAGCTCTTAACTCAAAACACTTGTATCTCAAATCAACTTTTCCATTTAACTTCTTTTTTCCTTCCTATGGTTGAAAAACACAGTTATGTCTATCTCTAGCTATAAGCTAATGCTAGCAAGTAAGTCCGAGTGGATTTCACGGGGTTCACTGTTGAGGATTTCCCGTTAATGTATTTGACAGTGGCGGTGCACCATAGCAACATATTAGCCGCCACACTTTAAAAAACGAGAGTTTTTTTAACGTGAAAACAAAATTACGCACTAATGTAATAATGTATTGTAGCGTCCAGAAAAACATACACAAAGTCCTTTGCGTTTCATTCCCAGACACAGAACAACACTTCCTCATTCTCCGCCGACACGGTGTGTTTACAGACCATGGGAAAAATGAACATCATAACACACTAACATACACATTAACATCAACAGGTAGTTACAGTTTGAATGGATATAGATATAGTTTTTTCATTGCACGCTATTGACTTGTGACGCACCGAAAAAAGACGTACTTTGATCACCAGATCGGTGATGCCAAAACCAAATGTTGTAATGACAGAAGCAATACGCACGGGTCGTCTGGATCAGGGGCAGCATGTTTGCGCTGACTGTGGACGTACTTTAAGGTATCGGAGATAGAGGACAAAATTCACCACATCTAGTGTGTGTTTGACAATCATTGGTACTTTAATTAATTTAATTAATATACCCGCAAACGGAAATCTTCAAAAATGGTGGCTTTTAAGCAGAGAAAGGCTCCCAGCAGTGCGAAGTCTCTAAACAAGAGTACAGTGTACTTAATGATACACCAGAAATAGATGCCAGATTTGTTGCCAGTCGTTTTTATAATAAAGAAAGAGTGACAAAATTGCAGAAATCTCTACAAAAAAAAAAATCTACAAAGTACATTGTACAATAAGAAGGAACAATTAAACAAATCAAGCAAAATTATATTATGTAAAAAAAAATATATGTTAATCCTATAATAGGATACTTTTTTTGCCTTTTTACAGAAAATATATGCATCATAGCAAATAATGTGATGAGTCATATTGATCACGCCCCCAGCCACAGGTATTTTGGCAATCAAAGGGAAACCCTGCAATGGCATTTGCAACGCCATCTAATGGTGGGGATGTTTGTAACGCAACTCAGCTCTTCTCTCAAAAACACTCTTAAGTTGGGGAACTCTTAGGTCGAGGTACAATTGTAATAATAAGAATGATAAGATCATTCTCTATCTTCAGGAGTGTGTATAAACACACACAGATATGCATCAGAGAGTTCAATACAGGTGCACTAAACATTTTGATAGCGAGAAAATAGGGATGTTCCGATCAAGGTTTCATGCTGCCGATTCTGATCATCCAGGAGTGAGACTGGCCGATAACGATCACGTGTATTAACTGTACATTTTTCAACGTGCTATCGACAGTGTAACAATATCAACACAATATTTAAACTACTTCCTTATTCCCTTTTATTTTAATACAATTGTTTGAGCAAAACAAAGTCAATAGTACACAACAACTCAACTTATACTCAGAATCAACAAGAACGGAGGGGGAGTAGATGTGTACGTGACTTAAAGTTGGGATTATTTGCAGATGATACAACTGCATTCTGTTCAGGAGAGAACACACAAAAGCTAATAAAAATAATAACAGAAGAAATGAATTAATTAAAAAGATGGTTTGACTAAAACAGACTATACTTGAATCTCAGTAAGACTAATATAATGCTATTTGGTAACAGTAGAAGGGAAAGTCAAACACATACAAATACACGGAGTAAAAATTGAAAGGGTAAAAGAAAACACATTTTTGGGTGTAATAATAGATGATAAAATGAACTGGAATCCTCATGTGAAAAATATACAAGATAAACTCGCAAAAAACATGTCAATAATGAATAAAGCAAAACATGTTCTGGACCAAAAATCACTTAATATTTATTAGTGCTCGCTAGTGTTACCATATCGGAGTTATTATGTAGAAATATGGGGAAACAACTACAAACGACGTGCGCTTCATTCACTAACTGTGTTACAAAAAAGATCATAATAATACATAATGTTGGATATAGAGAACATACAAACCCTTTATTTATTGAATCACAAATATTGAAATTCAATGATTTGGTGCATTTGCAAACAGCTAAAATTATTTACAAAGCAAACTATAACCTGCTACCCAAGAATGTACAACAATTCTTATCAACAAAAGAGGAAAAATATAACCTTAGAGGAAAATCTAACATAAAACATTTGTATGCTTGTACAACACTTAAGACCTTTAGCGTATCCGTATGTGGAATTAAATTATGGAATGGATTAACCAAATAAATCAAACAAAGCACCAATATGATTCAGTTTAAGAGACTGTTCAAACTACAAGTGTTCACAAAGTACACAGAAAAGAATTATGATGAACATCATGAACCTTTTTTTTTTTTTTAGATAAAGATTTATGTATTTAATATTTGTTTACTTACAATGGTATATTATTTATTTATTATTTATTTATTCACTGTTCTGTTACAGAGAACAAGGAAATGTGACAAAATTGCTGTGGTATGGAAAGGGGTAGGATTAAATAAACTCAGGTTCTCGGACGTGCTGTAATGAAACAACTGGAAATATGTGATGCATTACATTGTATCCTATGCATGTTCGAATAAACTGAAACTAAACTGAAAATATGTAAAGCCTTTAGTTTTTGCCCTCAAAGTCCTCCTGTGTCTTAGGGAATTTTGCCCTGAATGTGTAAACAATAACAAAATCAACAAAAAATGTTTTTGAGAAAATAAAAACATCGACCTAATTACTCTAGCAAAGATCATAAACTGTTACCACATTTGGTATCGACACCACCAATTTATAGCTCCATTTGCCCTTCTCTTTCATGTCGTGTACTGACTGACACAACAGCAGCTGTTGTCATAGTATCCTCTCCCTAACTCTTATTAATTTATTGGTTAATTTCGCGTTAATCTCCACTTACTTTCTGCTGTAACGCGGTTCTATCTACAGTTCCTAAAAAATGTATTAAGTGCTTATTTCTTTGGTGTTGTTTAAAGTTAGCTTAGCGCTTCGCTTAGCTATTAGTGTAATATGTTAAGCCTCATCCTCCACTGATGATGCTTGATAAGGATACCGTATTTTTCGGACTATAAGTCGCAGTTTTTTTCATAGTTTGGCCGGGGGTGCGACTTATACTCAGGAGCGACTTATGTGTGAAAATATTAACACATTACCGTAAAATATCAAATAATATTATTTAGCTCATTCACGTAAGAGACTAGACAAGATTTCATGGGATGTAGCGATTAGGAGTGACAGATTGTTTGGTAAACGTATAGCATGTTCTATATGTTATAGTTATTTAAATGACTCTTACCATAATATGTTACGTTAACATACCAGGCACATTCTCAGTTGGTTATTTACGCGTCATATAACGTACACTTATTCAGCCTGTTGTTCACTATTCTTTAATTATTTTAAATTACCTTTCAAATATCTATTCTTGGTGTTGGGTTTTATCAAATACATTTCCCCAAAAATAAGACTTATACTCCAGTGCGACTTATATATGTTTTTTTCCTTCTTTATTATGCATTTTCGGCCGGTGCGATTTATACTGCGGAGCGATTTATACTCCGAAAAATACGGTACTTAAGATATTTAAAAAATGCAGTTTATTTGCCGTAGTGGAGGTGATTTTTACTAGCTTTGGTGAGCGGCTGCACACTGTGTGTGGAGTTACAATTTATAGCCGCTTGTCAGCCAGGGGATTGAAAATGAATACAGAATCAGAGGGGATTGGTGTTTGTGATCGGTATTAATCGGCAATTGGGATCACATACTTTTTCACGAAAATCGTCCGATACTTATTGTTGGCCGATGGATCGGCACATCCCTGCTAGAAAACACACAAATTGCAATATCTATTCACTGTCAGAGTTAAAAAACACAGCATATGCACTCGGTGTGTAAAAAGAACACTCATTGTTTTTCCCCACCTTGCTCTCCCTCTCTAGCTCTGCCCTGAGCCACTCGAAGTCACTGTAGCGCCTTTGCACAGTCGACTCCTTCAGCTTGAAGATGGGAAGGTTAGTCTGGGGATAGTGGGGAAAAAAATACAACATAAGAATGGGCTAAAATAAGCCAATACTTATTCTCAACAGCTGATCACAAGAACACAACAGTGGATTAAAGACAAACCTTTTAGTGGAAAAAAAGACCCTTTAATTATTGCATTTTCTACCTGCTCTAAGAATAACTCGAACCAAAAAACAGACAAATGTATACAATAGCAATGTAACGGTTTTGTAAACACCGCGGTATTATGATTTCAAAATCTTCTTAATAATGCCGTGACCCGCGACAGTATCAAACAAAAACTTGGTGTGTAGTTTTTTTGGGGGGCTCTTTTACTTTGGCGGTTCTGAAAATGAACTCAGTTTTTCCCACACATTCATTTATTTGTGGCGGCCCGCCACGAAAGAATTAATGCCGCCACAACATTTTTTAAATTTTTTTTCTGTCAAGCTTCTCAGGCAAATCATATATCGGCTGTTCAGATTTACTTAACAAAAGAGAAGTGTAGAATCAAGATTTTTGGAGCTCTTTGTTCAGTGGATCAGATGTTTGATGAAGCTTTGTGTCTATCTACCACCACTACTGTTTTCTGTTTATTTGTTACTGACTGTGGCAGGACACCTCTGCCTCTGTTTCACTTTATGTTGCTGGTAAATAATATGGTTGTAGTAGTAGGCTAAAGTTAAATTATTTAGTATGCACTAATTAAAGGGGAAGAGCTTTAAGAGACATTTTAGCTTTTATATTTTTATAAGATATATTTTTTGTAAGAACCACAATTAATAAATATATTTCAGTGAATAACTTATTGTTCAAATCTGTATATAAATATGTACATAAAGTGTTGTAATTATATTGTAAAATGGATGGATGGATGGACGTTTAAAACAAAACTGTTATTAATTAGTAAGTATACACTTTTTGAGCCTTTTTAGAGAAAATCATATCATTGTAGTAAATTATGCAAATTACTCGATGATGTCATGGTGACCACGCCCATAGCCACGCCCCCACCGCCACAGGTATCTTGGCAGTTTATGGGAAACACTGGAACTACATCTACCAGAATCCTCTGCGCAGCCTGGGTCGGCAATGTGGGGGCGTGGAGAGAAAAAGAAAGCAGCAAGTGAAGTGTGTTCCACTTTGTAGAAAGAGGAATTGTTTTTGTTTTTTTCAAAATCCGTTCATAACTTTTTAGTTATCTTGCTGACAGACAGACAGACAAACCCTGGCGAAAACATAACCTCTGTGGCGGAGGTTCGTCTCGAGTGCACAGACTCTATCAAGGTGCACCGAAGCTACTTGATAAGCTATGAACACCCGAAAAAGATAAAACCAGCAAAGCTAAACGTCAATTTGTGAGGTAAACACATTATTAAAAAATCAAATGTGAGTTAACTTGTCTGAGAAACTGCATTTTACCATATACCGTGAGACTTTGATATTGTTACTTCCCTAGTATACAACCAAACCACCTTAGTAATACAATTAAATTAAAAAAACAGGAGGATGTCTATTTGAAAGTTCTGAACTCCTGTTTCAACATCAGTGTTGTATGAAACAAAATAAAAGTGTCTAAAGGAGGAGTGCAAAAGAGGTCTGCATGTAGCTCAACTTCCAATAGTGTCAAAGCGCTTTGAGTAATTTGAAGATAGAAAAGCGCTATATAAGTATAACCCATTTAACACATTTTTAACCTACATTAGGTATCACATTACAAGTCTTGTCATAGGTCACATTTGAGACCACAAAGACATCAAATAATGTATGAAAGACAGATTTGAAGACAGATCCTGTAAGTTACTGTATAGAGAATAGGTGTTGAGCGGGATCTGAGGATGTCGTTGTGGCTTGTGCAGCCCTTTGAGACACTCGTGATTTAGGGCTATATAAAGTAAACGTTGATTGATTGATTGATTCATTGATGTGTTCGCAACATCTACTTTAATTAAGCATTAATTTAATTAAGTTTTCCTTTTGACAACTTTAGGTAGGAGCTAATATCGGCACATATAGTTTAAAAAACAAGATAGTTTGTGGGTTCCAATAGAAGTTTATTTCAACAAAGACAAGTTTTCCCTTTCATATAAACATGAGCCAGTTGACATTGTCCCGAGAGAATAACAAAAAAGCGAACCATTTATTTTTTAGGAGACAAAAATCACCTCATTCTCTCACCAAGGTCTGTCGCACTCAGACTGCTTTTTTCCCCGTATTCACCCCAAACGCAAGAGCGGAGGAGACGTGTGCACATAATCCTCAGTTGCTGTTGACAAGCACTCGAGAGTGGAGTTCACATTAGAAAAAAAGGGAGATGTTTCGACATTGACAGAGAACATTGGCGCAAACAGCAAATTATAGCACAATGCCAAACCTCTTCACTAGGCCTGACAGCACATGGCCATCCCATGACAATGTACCAACAGGGAGGGGGTGAATGAGAACTTTCAATGGCGGGCCACATTCACAGAAGGTCAGAATTTATGGAAGAAAGGGCCACAATGGCAAAGCAGCAATTGAGCAAGTAGGGAAAGCATAAATTCAGATATGAGAGCAGTCTGATCAATAGGCAGAGGTCTACAACTGTGCAGTAAAGGGGATGGCGAAGACTCAGTAAACGATTGCAAAAAATAAGAAAGGATGGGGTGGTCATAAAGGAAGAGCCGGACAACTGGAGGTCTTTTTGCTCTTATGGTCTCTTCCTTTCAGTCTTTTTTCTCTTTATTCCCCCCACTCTTTGATATTGTGTGCCTGATTTCCTGCCTTTGAGACTCTGTGGCGTTTCAACAGAAAAAAACACAAGCAATGGTGTTTTTAGGGCTGGGTTTTAATGGCAAAAATCAAAATCGCTATTGATTGAACCTTTTACTTCGATTTGGGTAAATGAGCGGTTATTCCACTCATCTACTACGCTACTTTTTGGTCAACGTCATCCTTATTGAAGTCAAAGACTACGTTTACACTGCAGGCCAAAGTGGCCCAAATCTGATATTTTCGAAATCTGATTTTTTCCAGCTGACTGTTTACACTGCAAGTAAAATGTAATCTTTATCAGACTCCAGTGTAAACACACATAGGCCCCAATGTCAGGCCTCCACGTCATTTGCATGCACAGTTGAAAAGGGAAAAACAAAAGAAGTTGACTGGATTCCGTAAATTACCAAGGAAGTCGCTACTACTACTACAAAATAAAATAAAAGTCGCCACTATACAAGTGTAAAGCATTTGTTTAGCCTTTTTAAAGAAAATAGATGCATCAATCAATCAATCAATGTTTATTTATATAGCCCTAAATCACAAAAGTCTCAAAGGGCTGCACAAGCCACATCATTGCAAATCAAAATGATCATGATATCATACATATGTCATATTGACCACGCCCCCTCGCCACACCGCCACATATATTACTGGCAACCTAGGGGAAACCCTCAACTGTGTCTTATGTATTCATGGTAAGTGCTATTGACAGTGTAACAATGTCAAACACACTATTTAAACTAGTTCCTTTATCTTTTTAACACATAAAATAGTTTGTGCAAAAACTGTATTTTTTTTATTTTGCTCACAGTGGCCACACTCCTCAAGCTTGGGAAATGTGCTACAGATTATAGGCGAAAGAAAAATGGTGTCTCGATTTTTCCTTCCGTCTTGCCTGCCTGGAGGAATTGACACTTAAGTCTATCGTACACAATAACGACACAAAAGCAAAAACTACAATCTACTAATACAATTACAACTACCTCAAATACTAACTACTGCCCTCAAAGTCCTGCAGTGTACAGGGTTCCCTTTGTTTGCAAACACTAAATAAATAAATAAATAAATAAATAAATAAATAAATAAAAAACTACAAAACATGTTTTCAGAAAATACAAATATACAGGACTGTCTCAGAAAATTTGAATATTGTGATAAAGTCCTTTATTTTCTGTAATGCAACTAAAAACATGAACATGTCATACATTCTGGATTCATTACACATCAACTGAAATATTGCAAGCCTTTTATTATTTTAATATTGCTGATTATGGCATACAGCTTAAGAAAAATCAAAAATCCTATCAAAAAATTTGAATATTTCCTCAGACCAAGTTAAAAAAAAAGATTTATAACAGCAAAACAAAATCAAACATTTGAAAATGTCAATTAATGCACTCAGTACTTGGTTGGGAATCCTTTTGCCCGGATTACTGCATCAATGCGGCGTGGCATGGAGGCAATCAACCTGTGGCATTGCCGAGGTGTTATGGATGCCCAGGATGCTTCAATAGCGGCCTTTAGCTCATTTGCATTATTGGGTCTGGTGTCTTTCAGCTTCTTCTTCACAATACCCAACAAATTCTCTATGGGGTTCAGGTCAGGGGAGTTGGCAGGCCAATTGAGGACAGTAATGTCATGGTCAGTACACCAGTTACTGGTGGTTTTGGCACTGTGGGCAGGTGCCAGATCATGCTGGAAAATGAAATCATCATCTCCATAGAGCTTTTCAACAGATGGAAGCATGTAGCCGTATTCCCATGGTCAAGCCACTCCTGAACTCAAGACAACGGAAAAAGCGTCTGACTTGGGCTATGGAAAAGAAGCACTGGACAGTTGCAGAGTGGTCCAGAGTCCTGTTTTCAGACAAAAGCAAGTTTTGTATTTCATTTGGAAGTCAAGGCGCTAGAGTCTGAAGGAAGGCTGGAGAGAAGCAAAATCCAAGTTGCTTGAAATCCAGTGTGAAGTTCCCACAGCCAGCAATGGTTTGGGGAGCCATGTCAGCTGCTGGTGTTGGTCCACTGTGTTTCATCAAGTCCAGAGTCAATGCAGCTGTGTACCAAGAGATTTTAGAGCACTACATGCTTCCACAGTATGACGCTGTCAAGCGCCATTCATATAAAACTTGCGGGCCGCACTAACATTAAATTTTCATATTAAGGTGTGGGCCGCAAAATAACGTCTCGCGGGCTGCGTGTCTGAGACCCCTGACCTACGCTTTAATTTCCTGTTAATAGCTGCTTACCGATTTCTTGTGTTGTTTCAAGCTAGCATTGTAGCTATCTTAGCTGTTAGCATGCCTGCTCCTGGCTTATTTTGGTGTGTATCTTGTGTAGGCTCCAACTCCACTCCACAGATAACGATAATTAAGAATAAGATACTTAGAAATTTAGTTGATGATTAATAACTTGGGCAAGCTGCTCCACACGATTACCTGCTAGCCGCCTGGTAGCAGAGAGACCACAAAAAAAATAAAAAAAATAAAGTGTCAGCCACAGGGGGTCGGTTTTGTGATTGGCATTAAAATGCATTAATCGACAATGGCTGATTAGTCAATTTTTCACGAAATCGACAGACGCATTCCTACTATAAAACAGATGGATAACTGGGTGGTTAGTCAAACTTTGTCAAAACTAAAAGCCTACAAAACAAACCTCACAATGAAAATGCAATCACAGTTTACTAAACAAAACCTTGCAGTGTCAAACTAAACTGGATAAATTGGCCTCTTCAGTTAAACTGACTAATACAATTTCTCTAGAGCTCTGATTTCAAACAAATACCTTCTTGCGGTAGTGCAACAGTGCTAGATTCACATTGCTTCACCATCCTAATGCCTAACAAAGGACAAGCAAGTCCGACTGTTCAGGAAAACACCTTTATTCAGGAGATTCTCCGATAACTCCCTTTCCATCTCTTGGTCAGGTTCTTTTCAGGCGATGTTCTCAATCAGACCCCAACCCCACCCAATCCTTACTCCGTCTCTTTCTTAGGTCACAGGAGAAGTGGATTAGCTTAGATTTATTGCTCCACTACTCTGACATTAACTCCACTCGCTTGTCCCTGCTGCGTAATGTTATCTCACAGCGAGGAGCGCCGCAAAGTTAATCCGCACCACAACAGATCACAGTTACAGGTAATCTGCCACCGCCGTGACTCTAATCCTATCATGTACACACTGGAAAACACTTAACTGTGCACAGGTTTGGGTGCACACACTGATGTATTACCAAGAATGGTGGTGGGGGAGGTGTTACCTAGCCATTTGACCAGTCACGTACTGTACTTTAACAATGTGAACATAATGGCAAAGGAGCTTTCAAGACGGTTTGCACACACACAAAAAGTTGAACCCGGTCAATTGATCTCCAGACAATACGGCAAGCAATTTGAATTTAAAGAAAGGAAAGTCACCTGGCCCTTAAAAGCTCTCACCCTCTCCAACCCGGTGATTAAGAGATTGCTTCTGCAGGACAGGGGGAGGAACGAAAACGACGAAAGTGAAAAGTGAGAGGTCTCATTCACCGAGAAGTAGGCGGTGCGTGAGAGCCCTCAGAGTCAAAGATCAGGTTTCCCCTGCCTCTGTTCTCTTTGCGGCTGCTTTGCACCTCAATTTACTGGCCCTTGTGCCGAACGGGACGTGGGAGCAGCTTTCACCTAGTCAGCGTTTCGCAAATTGTCTCAAAAGGCGCTCTTCGCCTCTCTCACTTTCTAAAAAGGGACTGAATAAAAAAAACATGGGAAAGATGGAAGGCTGAAAAACTAAAGATGCCAGAAAATGAAATATCTAATCTTGGAGAAAGCCAAATAGGCATGTGAGGGATTGCTGGTGTTATTAAAAGCATAAATGAAAGAGCGGATACTACTCAAAAGCTACACGCACCCTCCTGGAAATGGGCCTTGTAGCTTCGCCTTCCATTATGAGTGTACAAGGCGCAATCTATGCTCCATAGGAGGAGAGTGAGTCATAATGTGTGGGACACAATACCTTAGCTTCATTGAAAATGGGTTGAAAAGAGGCAGAAGCCTTAAAAAAAAGCTCTGGTGCAGAAAAGAGGGAGAAGGGGCCAAAGATCACTCATCTGCTGAGAGAACAGTTCAAGACCACCACGCATTAGCTTTTAGCAGGATAGATCAAGTCAAGTTGGAGAGTGTGCATCCTAAATCTACCCGCTTTTGTGCACCCACTTTATCCCACCTCCCCCTTTCAAAGAATAGCATTAAAAACGGCAACATAATACCGTCTCATTGCATCATATTCCGAAATGGGGAAAGAAGAGACTGGGAACAAAAAGCTTTGGGGTGACGGTCTCGCTGTGTACTCTCTCGCTCTCCCTCGTTCGCTTGCTGGCCCCTGCGGTCTGACAATCTATCTACTCTGCGGCTCGCCTTGCTGGCAAAAAGCTGCTTTGTTGCCATAGTATCAACTCTCACTTTTGATACTGTCATCTCAAGTAGGATATGGTAGCCTTGATACAATATGTTCCCCATTTCCATTAAAATAGTTGTCCAAGAGGATGCTGTAGACTTTGGATTACACTTGACTGTGCCTGACAAGCACCCCCTCCCTACACACACCGCCCCTTCTCTCACCCCCCCCCCCCTTTTTTTTATTAATGACCAAAGCCCCCGCCCTAATGCTCAAATAGAAACGAGAAAGAAAAAGAGAGCGAAACTCTGAGGGTACAAAATGGGGAGGGATGGAGGACAGAAGTACAAGAAGCCTTTTATGTGCTCCTATCTATAAACAAACTAGGATCCCAAAGTTCAGTCCTCTGAACGTGACCCTCATGGAATCCAGGGAAGAAAATAGACAATTCTTATAATGTCATCATCATTGTGGGATTAACATGAATTAGTAAACACTTAAAACATGTTTTGGTTTAAAGCAATAAGAGTCAACCTAATTGTTTTGGGGCACACATTTCTAGAAAGCGAAGGATCGGGTGGCAACTTCTCCAATCACTATTAATCTTATTTTGTATATTCCAGAGAACCAGCTTCCTCTACAGTAGACAAATTATGTTGGTATTTCTATTTTCTCACAGTTACAGGAGTGTTCTGCTGTTTTTCGGGACCTTCTGCAAAAATGTGAGTATTTTACAAGTTTTTTTAAACTGAACTTGCAGGCCTGCGGTTGAATAGCACAAATGATTAGCAAAAGAGGACCTAAAATGAAGCCTTGAGGAATACTACTAGTATAACTAAAGAAGTTGAACAAATTAATACTGCCAGCATCTAAAGTAAACAAGCTACAGCAACACCTGAGTTACATAAATCACATTTTAAGACATGTCGCCACAGTAACCTTTATCCATCCATCCATCCATCCATTTTATACCGCTTATTCCCTTTGGGTTTGCGGGGGGCGCTGGAGCCTATCTCAGCTACAATCGGGCGGAAGGCGGCGTACACCCTGGACAAGTCGCCACCTCATCGCAGGGCCAACACAGATAGACAGACAACATTCACACTCACATCCACACACTAGGGCCAATTTAGTGTTGCCAATCAACCTATGCATGTCATTGGAGGTGGGAGGAAGCCGGAGTACCCGGAGGGAACCCGCGCAGTCACGGGGAGAACATGCAAACTCCACACAGAAAGATCCAGAGGCCGGGATTGAACTCACGACTACTCAGGACCTTCGTATTGTGAGGCAGACGCACTAACCCCTCTTCCACCGTGCTGCCCTCACAGTAACCTTTATGTTGAATTTTTTTTTTGGGTTGAAGAAATCAATGCTTCCCCATGGTGTCCAATCAATTGCTGGCTGACGTCACGTCCAATCAATACGCGTCGTGGTCAAACTGGGTCTGTTTTCAATGGGTACTATAGGCGCCATTGAGCCTTTCTCAATACTATTTTTAGGCGCAAATGCGACCTAAATGCTCTCACTGTACAATTCTGAAACGGCGCGTGCAAAAGCAACAAACATCATTAGACACAAAGTTAATTCATGAAATGCAACTTTAACCGCGCAAAAACGAGGCATGATTTATCAGGGAGAGTCTTGATACCACTCTCCTTGACCCAGCCACACACAAATAAGTTGTATACCTCCATGGTTTTCCAAGTTTCCATCTGTTTTGTCATGTAGAATGGCAGCCATCTTAGCTTTGTTGACACCCTCTGGTTTTCACTACCGATAAGAAGTCACGTGTCGGAATACAAGCAATTGTGAGTCACATCTAGGCGGAAATGTTTTCTTAATGTTCAATCGCGTTGTGCCTCGTCCTCTTACGAAGCTGGAAGTGCAGCCCAGAAGAACAAAATAAAGAAATATGACTAACACTAGCATAGAAGTTGAAACACTTAAAAGGAGCAGGGGCTTTAGCGACACACTTTACTTTCACTATCTGCTGCAGCTCACCAGTAATCCTGTCCTGAATGCATACTTGCAGGCACTCAGAATGTCTATGTGACTCTATAGGACTGGGAGAATCAACACAACCACTAATTTATCAAAAAAGGATTTGTATATATAAATATTTTTCATCAGACTTTTTATGTGTCTGCAAAGATTCCACTCCTCTGATATGACATGTACTAAAAAAACCCTGCAGACAGACACATTGTGCTCTTTTTGTATGTTAGCGGATACAAAAAAAACATTTTATTACTGAAATAATCATTAAACTTGTTTTATGTGTTGGTATACATTATTTTACAGTACCTCAAATTCAAACTGCACTTTAATATACTTTCATTAAATATAAGACACAGAATTTGAGTTTTAAAAACTCGACAATGTGGGTCACCGGTTGTTGTTTGCCAAAGCACAGGTGAGAAGCACTGATGTATACAAGGGATTAAAGAAAACAAATAACATTTTGCCATTCAAAAGTGTGAAATAAAAGTATTATAGTATTCAATACACCAATGATACTTTGTTTAAGGCAGAATGTTTGTGATGACAAGCGAAAAAAAACCTAACTTTTGAGAAAAAGTTGATCCCCACAAAACATACCAAAACAGAAGCAAAACCATGGCCTTAAAACCAGGTATGGATGGGTTACCTGTAATGTTGGACCTCTACTAAACATATATATATATATATTAGGGGTGTAACGGTACGTGTATTTGTATCTAACCGTTTCGGTACGGGGGTTCCGGTTCGGTACGGAGGTGTACCGAACGAGTTTCCACACGGACACATTAAGTAGCGTAGTGCACGTTGTGTAAACAATGCACACCGAGGCACAAAACACGGCATGCTAGCAATGACCGGGTAGGACAACATGTAAAAGCCAGAGCTGGAAGACCCTCCTGCCTCGTTAAGATCTCCCGTTTGGGAACACTTCGGCTGCGTGGAGCGGAGGACGGAGGTTTGCCGACATTGTTCAGCAGCGGTAAGGCATGCTTCTGCCAACACGTCAAACATACTAACCCATTTGAAGCGGCACCACCCCCAAGTGAACATCGCTTCAACTAAGATAATGACGTGACGTGCAAACAGCTCCCACCTCTTACTGCCAAGTTAGCCAGGCTGGGGGGGGCGGGGGGAAGTTAATCTGAGGCTGAGTTGACTTGAAACTGTTTAATGTTGCACTTTTTATATGTAGAAGAAAAGTTTTGTCATTTTATTTAATCTGAGCAACAACTTTCATTCATCCATCTTCTTCCGCTTATCCGAGGTTGGGTCACGTGGGCAGCAGCCTAAGCAGGGAAACTCAGACTTCCCTCTCCCCAGCCACTTCGTCCAGCTCTTGATTAACATGGACCCCGACTTAAACAAGTTGAAAAACTTATTCGGGTGTTACCATTTAGTGGTCAATTGTACGGAATATGTACTGTACTGTGCAATCTACTAATAAAAGTCTCAATCAATTAATCAAAAAAAGCACTTTATATGTAGAAAAGTTTTGTTAAGAAACCATTCTGAGCCTTATCTTATTTAGTTTTCATTTTATATATGTTGACCACATTAACCCTGGCAATGGACCCTGTGTGTATATGTATGTTATGCCATTGTTTACAAATTTGGTAAATAAATAACCAAAAAATTTACATTTTGTTGTTTTCTTACTGTACCGAAAATGAACTGAACAGTGACCTCTAAACCGAGGTACGTACCGAACCGAAATGTTTGTGTACCGTTACACCCCTAATATACATACATATATACACACACACACACACACACACACACACACACACACACACACACACACACACACACACACACACACACACACACACACACACACACACACACACACACACACACACACATACACACATACACACATACACACATATATATAATGACAGTTGTTAGCATATATTAGCTGAATCAAACATGGTGGAAATGTTTGTTACAAAATACTGCAGTAGTAAACTGCAGGGATGCAACGGTACTCGCTATAATCATGCACAGGACAATCCATTTTAATAGAAACAATAAAAAAAATGTGAGATTAATCAAGATCGGATGATATAAAAAAATTACTTGTGATCTTTTTTTTTTGACACTTTGCCTAAAAAAGGCGAAGAACAAAAAAAGGCGAAGTGGCATACAATACAAACCAAACCTCTCCATATCCCACATTTCTCAACCGATTTGAACCGTTCAAGGTTTCAAACTGTTGAGGTGTCTTCTGATATGTGTAAGACTAGATCTTTCACATATGAACACTAGTTTTGTATACATGAAAACAAGTGTAGTTACAGGACAGCGTGGCGAAGTTGATAGAGTGGCTGTGCCTGCAATCGGAGTGTTGCTGGTTACTGGGGTTCAATTCCCACCCTCTACCTTCCTAGTCATGTCCGTTGTGTCCTTGGGCAAGACACTTCACCCTTTGCCTCTGATGGCTGCTGGTTAGCGCCTTGCATGGCAGCTCCCGCCATCAGTGTGTGAATGTGTGTGTGAATGGGTAAATGTGGAAATACTGTCAAAGCGCTTTGAGTACCTTGAAGGTAGAAAAGCGCTATACAAGTATAACCCATTTATCATTTATTTATTTACATATTAGGCCATCAGATGCCATTTTGCACAATTTTCACATTTATTTAAATTTATTTGTGATTATTAAGTTTTAGCCATATTACTTTGCTTAATGCTTGCGTTGCTTTATTATGCAAATTAAATTTCTACTTGAGGTACATGAAACAGTTATCTACAATAACGTTTCTTCTACAAAGAAAATAATTTTGAATGTGTTATTTGTTTGTTTTTAATAACACTTAGCTAAAAGAATTCAGTTTAAATACTTTTCCAAAATTTTGAGCACATTTTAAAAAAACGTGATAATAATAATAATAGGTGATCATTTTGGTCACAATAACCGTGAAAATAAATTTGCATACCGTTACAACCCTATTCCCTAACAAGGTTAAAATGCCAATGCAAGGATTTGCCAGTGTGTTTAGTGGTCCAAATTTGTCTATACAACAGGAGCACTTAAGTGTTTTTTATGAATGTTTCTTTTCCATATTTTAAACTCAGGCCACCAGTTGAATAGTCCTGATCTAGAATCATAAAAAAACTAATCTCTCTTTGTCTCGTCAACGTTTAAGATTTCAATTACAAATTGATTTGATTGAGAACAAAAGCGGACTTGAAAGAGTTATGTAAATAACTTTTTTATAAACATTTGGATTTTAGCTACTGTGTTTAATGTTTATTAATTACGAACAGTTACCCACGTTTCGCACAAAAGACAGTTTAGCGAATTGGAAAAACAGCTAATCCTGTCGAGTCTATTGGGTATTTTAGATTCCGGTTTAAAACAAATGGATTTGAATGAGAACAAAAGTCGACTTCTTCAATGAGACCCTCGACATTACAAGTCTGCCCAGGGAAAAAAATGAGTTATCTGTCTCCTTTCAGCATCGAGTTAGCTTTCATCTCCCTAAAAGAATGGGGGTCGGATTGATCCCATTGATTTACATACGAACGTAAGCCTGCCTGTCAACAAGTGACTACAGCCAGACCGAGAGCGCCAGTGCAAACAGTTGGCCTCCTTTACGCAACTTTATTTACCACCATCTCTCAACCTTCAGCGAATCTGATTGCTTAAAAAACGAACACTCTTGTGGACATTATTTTTTTGTCAAATAATTCTTATGCTGGTGTTTACAATATGCCGTCATCTGAAGTTACCACCAGGACTGTGAACAGTGACTGCTCACAGTCGAGTGAAATGGGATAAGTGGAAACAGGATCAAGGCTGCAGATGGGGTGGCTTTATACCCTTCCGTGGGTTTTGAGGGGGTATGACTGGAGAGTAAATGCTCCAGGCCCCCACCCCCCGCATCCCTGGCCTATTTCATTCTTTCTCCCTCTCAATGAGGGGATTAAGCGAACTCTCTCTCAGCGCGACCACAAGGGCTCTCTGGGTTTTGGGTGCAACGTGGGACAGCAGTGGGAACATGAGGCAGGAAAGGCATTGAGCTTAAGCGGGAAATGATCTTTGGGTTCCACATATTGACAGCAAAATAGGGTGTGTGAAAAGCAATCAAATGCTGTAACATGGTTAATTGCACTTTTATCATAATGCAGATAGGCAATATAGAATGTGTTTTTCGTAAGGACGCACAAAAGAAAAGGAAAAGCAAAGCAAAATTGATACATTTGTTGAGAAGCGAGGGATGTGCCACTTCATCTGTGGTCTTATGCAAAGCAGGGTCACACGGGGCTACGAGGTGCATAATAATGCTGATTACACGCATATGCAAATTATAACACACTGATCAAGTACAGTACACTTATATTCAACTCTGGCGGCCTGGAGACCGCTTCGCTTCCCTCATCCCCTTACTTTAAGACACAAGGGGCCTATTAATCTGTCAGAGTGCTTAATCAATCTAAATACTGCAGGCAACTAACTACAAGGGTGTCAGTCAAGTGAAATGACAACTCAGAAAGATAACAAATGAGGCTATCAGGTAGGTATGATATTCTCACACGGGATATGGCCTAAAATCTATGTCTTAATGTTTAATGCAGCCTTCTGTGATAACGAAAGATTCCGTAAATTCCGGACTATAAAAGACCCTGCTTTTTTCCTACACTGCCGCTAATGTACACATTTTTCTTTGATAACGGCAATAACATTTCGTGTTCAACAAATATTCATTAGACACAAGCAGAGATACTGAAAAGGTGTGTTATTTGTGTTATGGTGCCATCTTTTGGACGAATTTGCTCACAGCAGGTGCTGCGGGGTTGAACGTCTATACTGTATTTCCTTCGGTTTAGTGCTTTAAACCGGAATTACAAGTTTCGATCCGTCGTCTATCGCGTTTCTACTCGAAAGAATTCTTCATTCATCACTCCAGGCAATGTTTATACGTTTTACATTATAACTAAAACTATTCAAACTTACTAAACCGTTCCATGTGTGATGTCTGTAAGTGTGTTTTCTTGCATATTTGTATGTGCTAAAGTAATGTAATGAAGCTGGCGTCATTAGCATTAGCTGATGTGCTAACACGTTTGCAAGTGTCTGTGTTAGTATCATCAATTTACAATGGCATTCTTTTTGTATTGCGTCTATTTCGTAAATTCACCAATACGTCACCGTGGAGTTATTGAGTCGATATAGCTGACTGGAGAGCTAGCTTCCAATGACTTCTACTTGTTTGATTAGCCGTTTTACTGCGTGTTACAGGCATCTTTTGGAAACAAGATATGTAAATGAAAGTTTACAAAATATTTCTGTGTAAGTAACTCATTTCACAACATGCGGCCAATATCTGGAAATAAAATGTTCTTCTAAAATTTGGAGGCTGCAGTGCGCTCTTCAGTCCAAAAAATGTATATAAATGATGATTGAACCATAGAACCACTGGTCATTTCCGGTCTTGTTATTCTCTCAAAACTATTATTACTTTACTTGTTAATATCTACTTACTTTCCATTGTAACATGATTCGATCTACACTTCTGTTAAAATGTAATAAACACTTATTCTTTTGTTTGTATACTGCACATTAGTTTTGGGTGATACTCCAAATTTTGGTATAATTCCAGTACCAAGTAGTTACACATTTTAAGTATCAGTATTAGTTTTGGTATGACCAATACTGATATTTAAAATTGTAATTATAAATCAGACAAAAACAAATGATAATACTGGTTCTGTTTTAAATCTTCTGTTTTTTTTCTCTTAAAGTCCTCCTCTGTCCAGCAGTGTTTGGGAACATTTATTTTAAAAGTAATCAATTATACTTACTTGTTACTTTGCCAAAAAAGTAATTGAATTACCAAGGTATTTACTCTCCAATAAATGTAATTAATTACTAGGGGAAGTTTTAAAAACCCTTCGTATATCTGGCATATGCAGTTGAAATGTTTCATGAGACCGTAGTGTATATATGTGCCTTTAAAAGGCGGTGCCTGTTGCTAAGTGACATGTGACGTCAGTGCCCAAACAGAGCAGCTTCAGCTCAGCTGTGTTTGTTAGCTCAGACTCGCAAATTGCAGGCAGTGACAGCAGCTATGCTGAATTTTTTCATTGGACTGTGTTAGCGCTAGTTAATAAAAGGATTGAATGCGCTCCGATGGCTGTAGTTTCCTTGTCCACAAACGGGATATTGTAGGATTGCAAACTTGTTACTTCTATCATAGATTTTTTGTTAAATATTCTCTTGAAATAGTAGCATGTACAGTTTGTGTGCGTGTACTTGCGTGTGTGTTGTTTGCTGTGTGATGTTGCCTTCTTCCATTTGATATCAAGTTTTTTTTTAGTGTGGTACTGGATGTTGCTTTCATGAGTAAAAATATATTTCCTGCATTGAACTTTCTGTGCTTTTCATGCTGTCTTGTTGACATACAACCACATCAAAAGTACTGTTTTACATTAGATCAAAGGTCCCGCTAACAATGTTGTAACGTTAAAGTTAAAGTTAAAGTTAAAGTGCCAATGATTGTCACACACACACTAGGTGTGGCGAAATTATTCTCTGCATTTGAACCATCACCCTTGATCACCCCCTGGGAGGTGAGGTGAGCAGTGAGCAGCAGCGGTGGCCGCGCCCGGGAATCATTTTTGGTACATACATTAATTGGATTACTTGTTACTAGTAAAAGTACGGGTATTAATTATTCAGAACACATTAGATCAAAGGTCTCGCTAACGATCTTGTAACGTACATAAATTAATTAGATCACTCGTACTAGTAAAAGTAATGGTATTAGTTATTCAGAACATTGGTGTTCAGTGACTTATTTGCTGAGTTTGTATACAATAACAAAAGGGCAAACATTTTTTTGATTGTAAAACATATGAATCTAACCACTGTAGTATCCACCATCCAATGGTATTATACTTGTATCATGACTGTCGATATTTGTATCGATCTGATTGGTTTACATTGAAGAGCTCAAGCTTGCGGTTAGCAGTTCGCTTACCCTCACACGGTGTGTAGTGTAGTATGTTTAGCTCTTCATGCAGAAGATGGATGCACCTATTTTTTTACATTAGGCACAGTAGAGAAAACAGAACTGCATATAGACAATGTTGAGATTCTATCGCGAATTTGAGTTGCACATTGTCAAATTACTGTACTGTTTTAATAATAGTAATAATTAATTATAATTATAGAAAAAAACACCACCAAAGTCTTCCTTATCTGATCTGTCATCCACCATTTGCAGACATTCTCTATGTTTATTTCACGCCCGAGTGTTTGTCCATTTTAAACATTTATTTATGTTCCAACACATTTATCCCCGCACATTAAAAGCATCTCTAGTTGTGAAATTTGCTGGTAAAATAATGATGAGAAATTATAATCACAGTAATACACTGTCATGTAAACGTTGCCTCTTTGTTAAGTCAGCATTGCAAATAAAAACCTGTTAGTTGTTTTACTCTGCATAAATAAACGTTAAATATATAAATACACAGGGTTTCTCCCAGATTGCCAAATACATGTGGTGGTGGGGGTGGGGTCATAATCTGTGATATTACATATATTTTCTTTAAAAAGGGTAAAAAAAACATTGTAAGTTACTACATTACCCAGAAAGCTTAGCACCATAGACAAGAACCAGAAGTAAGTCTGAGATATGCGGGAGGACCACAGTTGTGCCGTTTAATCAATAAAGAGTTAATATATTGTAGGGATGTAACAATAAACGATAGGGATGTAATGGTATTGTAGATACCACGGTATTTCAGTTTAAAGGTCTTCACACTAATTCCGTGACGTGTGACGGTATCAATCAAAAACATGGTGAGTGTAGTTTTTTTTAGCGCTTTCATAACTACATCTCCCAGAATCCTCTGTGCAGCGCAGGGCCGCCGTAAGCAGGAAAGGAAGTGTCTTTGTACCCGTAGCAGAAAATAATATTTTTTGGGGGGTGGAGGACATTTCCTGAAAATGTCCTCAAAATATGTCCGTAACTGTTTGCGTTATGTTGCTATCAAACCAACAAACAAACCCTGGTGAAAACATGATCTCTTTGGCGGAGGTAAGAAAGTCGGCCTGAAGCTTAATCAGCTGCACTCGGGTGGAAGACGAGTGCCTGGACAAGTCGCCACCTCATAAACAGTCACACAGAAAAGATATTTGAAGCCAGTGAAGCTAGCAAGTTATATCGTTAGTTAACTTTTCTAAGAAACAACATATTCCAGTCTGATATAAAAAATGTCCCCTGTAGAGAACACTACTTCTCATAAAGTAAAAGTTGAAAGACACTAAACTAAACATTCTTGTTTTACACTGGATGTTTACATTATCACTTTAAAGACATCAACTGTAAGTTGTTTTTTTTTTACATTTTCTTTAAACAGTGAATGCTTCTGCACTATTCTTTGAATTTAAAAAATATATACCACAATAACATCGTAGTGTGGCCTTAATCCCGTGGTAATATTATACCGCAAGATTTTGAGACTGTAACATCCCTAATAATGATAACCGCGGCAAAACACCCGACGGTTAGTATTACTGTATTAAATTAAAATTATCGACAAACCGTGTTTGATAACCACACTTTGATAAACTTGTGGACTGACTAGGATGTGCTGTCTTTGCCTAAAGTGATTAATCTATACTTGACAGTGTCAAGTTGAAACAGGCGAAGGTAGATTCAATCGGAAGTGAACTCACGTGACGTCACATAAACCGAAAATGTGGCGAAGTGATCAACCAATTTGCATTTCAAAAAAATATATTCTATAACGTTTACAAATCAAAATAGAAAAAGATAAACGTATTCAAACACAAAAAACACCAAAACAATATTAAATGTTTCCTCTGCCAAGATAGTATAGTGTGTCTAATAAAATTCAGCCATTTAAAAAAAATTAAACCTTGTTAAAAGATTTTAGTGTATGTATATGTACTTTTTCAGTACATTCAACAATACCGTGATCATTTTGGTCACAAAACCAGTATTATGAAATTTTTATATCGTTACATCCCTATTATATAGTTACATGTTGTTTTTCATGCTTTGTCTACACAAGAAACAAACATAAGTTTGATTACGCAGTTGGTGTGCTGGTTTAAGCACCACTTAAAGACAAATTTAATTGGCAAAAATGACACTGATTGGCCAAAACAGAGCTTTGCCTTCTGGCTCAGCTCTCGTTTCGTCACAACAGTGCGGCAGAGAGACTGCATTACTGCCCAAGCTGCTCCGATTCTCCGGCTGATTTCCTTCTCCATCTTTCCCTCACTCGTGAACAAGACCCCAAGATACTTAAACTCCTCCACCTGGGACAGAGTCTCGTCCTCTACTTGGACTGTACAATCCATCGGTTTCCTGCTGAGAACCATGGCCTCAGATTTGGAGATGCTGATCCTCATTCCAGCCGCTGAACACTCGGCTGCGAACCGATCCAGTGAGAGCTGAAGGTCACGAACCGAAGGTGCCATCAGGACCACATCATCTGCAAACAGCAGTGACGCAACCTTTAGCCCCCCGAGACGTATACCCTCTCCGCCATGGCCACGACTCTGCCTAGAAATCCTGTCCATGAAAATCACAAACAGGATAGGTGACAGAGC
This sequence comes from Entelurus aequoreus, assembly GCF_033978785.1. NCBI lineage: Eukaryota > Metazoa > Chordata > Actinopteri > Syngnathiformes > Syngnathidae > Entelurus > Entelurus aequoreus. Next base: position 21,660,779 of record NC_084753.1, on the reverse strand, counting down.
GCAGCCCTGGCGGAGACCAACCCCCACTGGAAACGGATCCGACTTACATCCAAGCACCCGGATACAACTCTCGCTTTGGTTGTACAGAGATTGGATGGCCCTCAGCAGGGTTCCCCTCACTCCGTACTCCCTCAAGATCTCCCGGGGGACCCGGTCATACGCCTTCTCCAAATCCACAAAGCACATGTAGACTGGATAGGCATACTCCCAGGCCTTCTCCAGGATTCCCGCAATAGTAAAGTTACTGGAACAGACTTCTTTCATCTCTGTAATATCGCAAAAATGTGTCCCATTTCGTCCACCACCGACGCTGAGATAATTATTCATGCCTCAGTTACGTCTCGTTTCTATTACTGTAACGTATTATTTTTGGGTCTCCCTATGTCTAGCATTAAGAGTCTACAGTTGGTACAAAATGTGGCTGCTAGACCTGACCTTTGACAAGAACAAGAAAGTTTGATCATATTATGCCTACAGTGGCTCACCTGCACTGGCTTCCTGTGCACTTAAGATGAGACTTTAAGGTTTTACTACTTACATATAAAATACTAAACGGTCTCGCTCCATCCTATCTTGGTGATTGTATTGTACCATATTGTCCCAGCCAGAAATCTGTGTTCAAAAAACTCCAGTGATTCCCAAAGCCCAAAAAAGTCTGCGGGCTTAAGAGCGTTTTCTATTTGGGCTCCAGTACTCTGGAAAGCCCTATCGGTAACAGTTAGAGAAGCTACCTCAGTAGAAGCATGTAAGTCCCATCTTAAAACTAATTTGTATACTCTAGATATTTTTCGACCAGTTGATCTGCTGTCTCTCTCATTTCTGCTCTGCCCCCCTCTCCTGCGTGAAGAGGTTATCAGCGCAAGCTGTTCCAAGTCAGGACCCAGGATGGACCACTCCTATTTGCATCAGTTGGGGACGTCTCTGCACTGCTGACTTGTCTCAATTGAAGATGATCCCCTGCTGGCCTCCCAATGGACTGGACTTTCATATGAAGTCAGGACCTGGGGTGGACCACTCCTTATGCATCAGTCGATGACATCTCTGCGCCCCGACGTGTCTACATGCAAGAGGATCTCCTGCTGGCACCACTATGGACAGGACTCTCACATCATTAACCTAATCCACTCGACATCCATTGCACCGGTCACCAGTCACATCTGCGGTCCCTTCCAAGGTTTGTCATTGTTCCCAAGGGTTTGAGTTTTTTCTTGCCCTGATGTTGGATCTGAGCCGAGGATGTCGTTGTGGCTTGTGCAGCCTTTTGAGACATTTGTGATTAAGGGCTATACAAGTAAACTTTGATTGACTGATTGATAATTCCGACTCCCGAACAAAATATGAATGAGATAAACGACAATGAAGCAGGTATATCAAAGGCGAATAATAAAGCGTACACAAACCTCTTCACGCTGCATTTGTGCACTCCAAAGTGATTAGCAGAGTTGGGACCAAGTCATTGCTTTGCAAGTCACAAGTAAGTCTCAAGTCTTTGCCCTCAAGTCAAGTCCCGAGTCAAGACAGGCAAGTCCCGAGTCAAGTCCAAAGTCAAGACTGGAAAGTCTCAAGTCAAGTCACAAGTCCTGCATTTTGAGTTTCGAGTCCTTTCAAGTCCTTTTAACCACAGACTAATATTTTTGCACAGATTGTGTATGCTTTTAAACCGCTGTAGTTATTTATTAAAACAAGTGCATTTGAAATAGCAGGAAAAAAAATAGTACTGACATTGCAATTCATAATAGCACTATTAACCAGTCATTTTAATAGTTTAAACAATTTTAAACATTTAACTCATTCCTTTACAGAATAAACACATTTGCAAAAACAAGTGCAACTGTACTTATTTGTACAAAAGTGTTAACATTGTATTTCCATGGCATATTGCATTGTAACTAGTTCCACAGCAGTTTCTATTCTGTTCTTACCTTATCTCATTGATCTCATCTCATACTGTACGTGTGTTGATGTGTGTACACACATGAAAAACATAACAAATACATGAACATAACAATGAACAGAGTTGTACTTTTTAGATGTCAGGGCCCTATGCAATATGTACACATATTCTTAATATAGTATACATTTTAACTGACCTTTATTTGACTATGTTTGTCTTTTTGTAGGTGGCTAAAATACACGGTGCTGCTGACCGCCGTCTAACGTTATGTTACTGTGTGTGATACATTGACTAACGTAACGTTATGTCTAGGTACCTCATGCAACCCTGCTTAAAAAAATCACTTGATAAAAAGTATGAATAAGGTAGCAAACTGCAGTGGACGCAACAGATTGCTGTGTTTGAAATGATGTTATAACCATAGACATCTTATAAGTAGACGCAGTATTGGTTGCTGTGACGCGAGCATATTGCATCTTGAAGTGGTGATGAGGAGCCGGCAAGCAGCCTAAACTGACAGTTGACAGGTAGAAAACAAAGATGCCGGGCTGGTGTTCAGCGTTTTCCTGCTCAAATGAGCGGACTGTTGAAAATAGGAATCGGGGGATTACTTTTCACAAGTAAGATTTAACATTAATGTACTATTGGTTGTATTTTATGAAAATAACATTACCACAGAGTTGAGAAGGAGCAAAGATCTTCAATATTTGTATGTGAAAATCCCAAATAAATCTTCTGGGGGAGGATGACCCCCCTACAGGGGTTTGGTTTACAAACTTTCAGACCCACCTAAAAGAAAATTCACCAGCCGCCACTGATTATGATGCATTCTCATTTTAGGCAAAATATAAGACAATACTTTCTTAACAGTATAATTGTAACCAGGAATAAGTCTTCAAGTAACAATATTCAAATACTAACATTGTTGGGTAAGACAGCATTTGGTTTTATTCTGAATCCAGTGAAACAGATTGGTGGTTTTAGCTGATATAAAGACTTTCAGGTGTTTATATATGTTTAAGTATTTGGCAGACGCTTTTATCCAAAGCGACATACATAAAAAATACATATATAACAATCACTGTAAACATGATCATTTAAGGGAAGAATGTAATACAAAATATCAATACAAAGTGTCAAGACAGAATAAACTCTCTGCTGCTGCAGCAACAGAGATACGGTCTATAAGATATATAGATATCTAATGTATTCATACATTGTTTATGTAGGATATACGCATGTATATATAACGTAATTATATTGTTTCTTCAACTTAAAAAATAGCTGACCTTTTTTTCCCCCCTTCTCTGGGCTTATATTCCCGGTTTTGATCTCGGACGTCTGGTCACTTATAGCATATAAGAATACTATATTACTGTTAAGCAAACTATGAATAATAAAACATGTGTCCGTTATCATAGCTACACGTATGACAAAAAAGCGTGTGGAAATGAGTGGTATTCAGTGAGGTAAAATGAATTAAATGCGCTGACAGTTCATTGCTCCTGCCAAATGAATTGTACTGAGTGGAGCGGATCACCACTCCAAGATGGCGGCCCCGCGTCTCGTCTGCGCCAGTAAGCAGTAGCGCTCGATCCTGCGTCTACTTATAAGATGTCTATGGTTATGACGTTTGCAGTGAGTTTACAGCCTCACTGATTTAACTACACAGCAAATAAAAGTCACGTTACTTAGCCAATAAACGTTATCTTACATTCAAAACTTACCCTTCTTTGTGCAACTTCAAATGTCGAACGAAGTTGGAAGTTGTTGCGTCTCCGTCTGTAATATTCGAACTGCGTGATTTGCATACGGCAATTCCTTTTTTGTTGACCAAGTCGTAGTTTTTATACCCGAACGAAACCAACTTTGGTATAAATCTCTCTCACTGGCGCGTTGTTTGACAACTCTTGTTTATTGGTTGTCCTGCAATTTGATTGGATCAATGCTGTGTGATGAAAACAATGTAGATCTAATTTGATTGGCTGTTGTACTGAGAGCACACACGCTGACACGCAGCACACACGCTGATAGACAGACACGTACAAAATGAAAGCTACGGAGCGCTCCCAAATAACTTTTTAAGCTTTAGGTTTTGGGGAAAGTAGCAAGTCATGTCAAGTCAAAAGGCTCAAGTCCAAGTGAAGTCACAAGTCATTGATGTTGAAGTCTAAGTCGAGTTGCAAGTCTCTTTACATTTTGTCAAGTCGAGTCTAAAGTCATCAAATTCATGACTCGAGTCCAAGTCATGTGACTCGAGTCCACACCTCTGGTGATTAGCATTAAGTATATATTCCACACAACTCGCAAACTTGTTCAGAACAATAGCAAACATTATCTGGTACAGTATCAGTCTTTTCCTTCAGATTTAAAACTCCTTCCATCAATTTACAGAGCATTTTGAATAAACTACAAGACATTATGAAGTTTTATTTCCATGATTCTTCGTCCGAAAATTCCTCAATCAACTCTCTCCCGCCAGTCTTTCTTTGCTTCGAACCAGTATCCGCTCCAAGACCTTCTTGGTAGTAGCGTCATGTTTGTAGCACAATCTAAGATAATTGTTGATGCTGTCTGCTATTTAACATCAGCATAGCCATTAGAAATGTAATATTTGTAATATGTGCCAATATTACAGCGGACATCAGGGACAACAAGACCTTGTATTGTTGACTTGTGAGGAGCTGCAGAAGCCTTGTTAGGTTCCTCGTTAGGTAAATAAGCACCCCCAGTGTACAGGGGGCACATTGTGTATGACCAATATTCTCACTAGAAAGTGCGCATGGACACTGGGACTTCACATGCATGTGTGGAAATACAAAGAACCAAACTATTCATTCTTGAAATCAGACTAATTTAGTACATGGAAATGTAGTCACAGAGAGCTTCTGCCAGACTGATCAGGTATACCTAATAAAGTATGGCCAACTTGGTTTCAGAGTTGGTCCCAAACATGGCGCCCTGTAGTTATGTGAGGGGCTTTTGACCAATCAGAGAGAGTATGGCCAGACGGTCTCCTAAATCAAGGGTCAGCAACCCGCGGCTCTGGAGTTTTTCAAAAATGTAAAAAGATGGGGGAAAAATATATTTTTTGTTTTAATAATGTTTCTGTAGGAGGACAAACATAACACAAACCTTTCTAATTGTTATAAAGCCCACTGTTTAATATGTTTGTGTTTATGCTTCACTGATGAGAGTATTTGGCTAGCGCCGTTTTGTCCTACTAATTTTGGCGGTCTTGAACTCATCATAATTTGTTTACATGTACAACTTTCTCCGTCGCTGCCACAGAAAGAAGTGTTTTATGCCACTCCTTCTTTGTCTCATTTTGTCCACCAAACGTTTTATGCTGTGCGTTAATGCACCAAGGTGAGCTTTGTTGATGTTATTGACTTGCGTAGAGTGCTAATAATCCATGCTAACATGCTATTTACATCATTGTGCCTCGTTTGTAGGTATTTTTGAGTTCATTTAATTTCCTTTACTTATGTCCTCTGTGTATTTAATTCATATTTGCATGTCTAATGACACATTATCTGTATGCAATATTGGCTGCATTTCTGGTTGTGTGCCATGTTGTTCCAGAACAAAGCAAACGTTACCATGCTGTTCCAAACCACAGTAAACTTTACCGAGCCTGCAAAGATGGTAATAAATCCATTAGAAGAAGACAGCCTGTCCTTTCCTTTAACTTGGGCACACACACATCTATACCTTTGGCAGTTTTAAGCCAGTAATTTCCAGGAGTTATCTAACCCTCTGAGACACTAACTAAATGTGTTGCCTTCATTATAAAACTTACATATGGCTTTTAACTTTTTGCGGCTCCAGACAGATTTGATTTTTGTATTTTTGGTCCAATATGGCTCTTTCAACATGTTGGGTTGCCAACCCCTGTCCTAAATGATGGGTCAAAACAAAGCCCCTCATGTGACTGCAGGGCATCATGTTTGGGACCAACTATGAAACTAAGTTGGCCATTCTCTCTTTATACACAACTCTGTACCTAATGTTGAGACCATAATGTGTAGGTGCGAGATAAAAGCAAATCAATGGAATCTTATTTATGTGTGATGATAGGCTCCAGCACCACCCGCGACCCCAAAAGGGACATGCGGTAGAAAAAAGGATGGATGGATGTAAGGCTGCAGCTAACGATTATTTTTCTATCGATTAATCTATAGATTATTTTTTCGATTAATCGGTTAATCTATAGATTATTTTTTCGATTCATCTATAGATTATTTTTCCTTTTACCGATTTTTATTTTATTTTATTTAAAATGAAGATGAACAAATAAAAGTAGGCCAGTTTTTTCAAAAGGCATGGCTTTTATTTACAAAAAAAAAAGTATGGCCACTCAGTCAACATTGACAACAACATGACAAAATATTCTGTAACAATGTAAACATTTAAAACTTTTAACATTTAACAAAATTAAAAGTAGCTTATTTGCTTTTTAATGTGCAAATATAAAAGTAAACATCCAGTGCAAATCTTAATATTCTGCAATAGTATAAGCATTTCAAAAGTAAAAGTATTGCTTATTTTGCTTTAAAATGTGCAAAAATAAAGATAAACATCCAATACAAAAAAGTGCAAAACGAAATATTCTGTAACAAAAGTGTAAACATTTCAACAAAAGTGAAAGTATTGCTTATTTGCTAAAATGTGCAAAAATAAAGATAAACATCAATACAAAAAAGTGCCAATCTAAATATTCTGGAGGACTGTAAACATTAAGTATTGCTTTTAAAATGTGCAAAATAAACATCCAGTCCAACACAGTACACAATAACCAATTCTACTCATTCCAGTGAGTGACTAACAGTTGTAATGAAGAAAGGTTAGCATGTCTACTTGCTTTGCTTCTTTTCTTGTTTACAATATTCCCAGCAGCTGAAAATAGGCGCTCAGAAGGGGTCGATGTGGCTGGAACTGAGAGCTAATTAGCCTTCACCTCAAGCCAGGACTGCGAGTGAGCTGAGCTGCAGTTTAAATTTCTAGTAGGTCAACGGGCTCATAGTGATGTTACTAGTAGTTGACTGGGAGGTGTTTATTATCATTTGGGGACAGTCCACTGCCTGATGCTCACCTGCTAAACACCTATCTGCTCCACCCTGAAGCGCTGACTACATGCGCTCTGAATACGCACTGCTGATTGGCTAATAATGCTTCGTGTGTACCAATCAGATGGTTGTGTGGGTGGGACAATGCTGCGTGTGTACCAATCAGATGGTTGTGTGGGTGGGACAATGCTGCGTGCTGAGACAGAGGCAGCCGCAGAAGGAGCAAAGCAACTTGTTAAGACTTTAGCAGCTAAAGTTAGCTTTAGCTTAGAAACTCGTTCGGTACAACCCCGTACCGAACCGAAAGCCCCGTACCGAAACGGTTCAATACAAAACACATAACGTTACACCCCTAGCAGATACAAATGACACATTCATGTTTTTGTGTAATGATGACAACGTATGCTAACGCGGACGATTGACTAGTTGATGGTTGATGGTTTTCTTTTCAAATGTTCGTTCATAGCCGTTGTGCTGCTATGATAGGCCATTTACGCTCGACACTGTGCATACAACAACATTATTAGGCTGTGTATTGAAATACTCCCACACTTTTGACGACTTTTGGCGTGCGTTTTTCCCCTCGCTTGCACAGTCTGCTTTGCGCTCCGCCATGACGGTAGTGTGACGTAATTATGCGACGCGTCGACGCACAAAAACGGCGTCGACGTATTTACATAACCGATGACGTCGACTACGTCGACGCGTCGTTTCAGCCTTAGATGGATGGACTACTTACAGTGTCATAAACAACAGGATGTGCCCCAGTCGATTTTGTTGTGTTCCCATGCATTTCTGAATTACAGCTGAAAGGAAATCTGTCAGTGTGTTTTTTAAAAAGGACGTTCAAGTAATTAGTAACTACTGAAATATGTAACTGACGGTCTGGTCTGTGTTACACAATACTGTCATCATGTTTACGGGCTTGTAAAGCCAGTAGCCTTGCATTCAGCCACTCAAAATTCTAGCATGAGACAGAACATGTGCCTTTTAGTCATTCTTTAGCTAGTTTAGCGAGGCATGGGGGAGAGGTGCTTGGAAAACAACCACTTTTTCAGCTCCCTGCAATGTCTTCGCTAGGAGGAGGAAGGAAATGTCTCAAAGGGAGGTGAGCAAGAGGATCAGGGTGCATCCTGTCTGCTCAAGCTGACTGGCAAAATGTGTTCCCCATTGACCAAATATTACTACATAAAACAGTTGAGTTGAGTTGATTTGAGTTTGAATTTATTTGGAACATGCATGCATGCAACATAATACATCAAAATTTCCAGTTTCCCTATTCAACATGTTCGAAAAGGAGTAGGAAGAAGCAGAGTTTATTTAATTCTAACCGTTTTCCTTTACATAACAGTTGCTAAAACTTTTGTTCACTTCCTGTTCTCAAATTATTCACAATAGACGCGCCATAAGTAATAACAATAACAATAAATAATAATCGGTGAAGTAAGTTATATTTCATATGCTGCGATGAGTAAGATAGATAAGTAGTTAATGAATGGATGGATGAAATAAATTCAGAATGTTTATCATGGTTCTTCTTCTTTATACTTTGTAAACACTTTAAGTTTGAAGTGTTTATTGAAGTGGATCATATTAGTACATTGTTTGACTTCTTTGCTTAATCCATTCCATAATTTAATTCCACATACTGATAAACTGAAGGTCTTAAGTGTTGTAGGTGCGTACAAATGTTTTAAATTACATTTTTCTCTAACATTATATTTGTCCTTTTTTGTAAGAAGAATTGTTGTATATTCTTGGGTAGCAGATTATAGTTTGCTTTGTGTATCATTTTAGCTGCTTGCAAATTCACTATGTCGTGGAATTTCAGTATTTTTGATTCAATAAATAAATGTTTTGTATGCTCTCTATATCCAACATTATTTATTATTGTAACTGATCTTCTTTGTAACACCGTTAATGAATGAGGTGTACTTTTGTAGTTATTTCCCCATATTTCTACACAATAACTCAGATATGGTAACACGAGCGAGCAGTAGAGAATATGGAGTGATATTTGGTCTAGAACATGTTTTGCTTTATTCATTATTGATGTGTTTCTTTTGCTACTTGTTGTTTATTTTTTACATGAGATTTCCAGTTCAATTTATCATCAATCATTATACCTAGAAATTTGGTTTCATATACTCTTTCAATTTAGGGTAAGAGATAACAGTTACACATAGGAAGATCCAAATAGTAACACAATTATATTTTAGTGTAGAAGACATGATGGGGGATTATTTGGTTGGACAAATCAACTATCTGATAGTCATGGTATTGTTAAAAGCCATAGTCTTTCCAGTTTAACATTGGGTGTGGTTAATTTAGAAAAAGAGCTGATTGATCTTAACTTTGACTATGATTGTGATCAGTAAAGAAAAGACATGTTTGTAAGTCAAACGTTACTGTTCCTTAAAAATGCTCACACTGCAGTTGTGTCACTTCCTGTAAAAGGGACGATCAACTGAAGCCAATGTAAACAAATTTGACTGAAGCATTTAAGTCCCATCTTAAAACTCATTTGTATACTCTAGCCTCGGGCTGGGCGATTTGGCCTTTTATTAATATCTCAATATTTTTAGGCCATGTCACGATACACAATATATATCTCAATATTTTGCCTTAGCCTTGAATTAACACTTGATGCATATAATCACAGCAGTAGGATGATTTTATGTGTCTACATTAAAACATTCTTGTTCATACTGCATTAATATATGCTCATTTTAAACTTTCATGCAGAGAGGGACATCACAACTAAGTCAATTTACCAAAACTGTATTTATTAAACAGTTATTAAGCAGTGGCACAAACATTCATGTAATTTCCAAAACAGAACGTGCAAGTTTGTCAGACACATTTTAAAACAAGCTATTAGTGCACGTTTGTGCATGATGTCACTAAGATGACATAATTAAAACAACACTAAATTAAAGTGCACTTTTTGTACAGAACGGCACTACAATGTTTTAAAACAAATAAAGTGCACTTTTGTGCATGATATCACACAAGATATTTCAATAACTGTCAAATAAGACTTAGCTGCATAATAGGAAATCAAATAGTGTATGTCCTTTGCTATGTGGTAGGTTACTGCGGACGTTATCTCCTTCTGTTTTGGACTATTTTTTTCATACGGTGTTGATCTGGAAATGGTTGCTTGGGCATTTTGTGGGTGTGGCACCGGCCGGACTTGTTGAGATACGGAGTTTCAAGCACTCCTCATTCTCTAGCGGGTGACTTTTCAAATGATGCTACACATTAGCAGTAATGCTACTTTTTGTAGCAACGCTTTTGCCGCATACTTGACATATTACGGTTGTCTGTTCAACATATTCCCGCTTGAAGCCAAACTCCCGCCAGACGATGGACCCCGTGCTGTTTTTCTTGGGAATTAATCTTCTTTCTTTATTTGTTACCAGATTCGCACCTTCTTTCTCTCGTATTACCACTCGCACCACTGCGCTAGCATCACAGCTAACATTACCCATTCCGCTACCTGTCTGCTCCACATCTACAGTCCCCTCCAAGGTTTCTCATTGTAGTCCATTGGGTTGAGTTTTTCCTTGCCCTGATGTGGAATCTGAGCCGAGGATGTCCTTGTGGCTTGTGCAGCCCTTTGAGACACTCGTGATTTAGGGCTATATGAAAACACTTTGATTGATTGATTGATTGATTGTTAAAAGCCATAGTCTTTCCAGTTTAACCTTGGGTGTGGCTAACTTAGAAAAAGAGCTGATTGATCTTAACTTTGACTATGATTGTGATCAGTAACGAAAAGACATGTTTGTAAGTCAAACGTTACTGTTCCTTAAAAATGCTCACACTGCAGTTGTGTCACTTCCTGTAAAAGGGACGATCAACTGTAGCTAATGTAAACAAATTTGACTGTGCAATTTGCGCAACTTTTGTATTATACTAGGTGTAAAGATTATACATTTAAAGCAAACAGAACGCAATAGCGTTCCAGATTTAATCTAATGCTAAACGGTGTTAACTAGCCCTGACGAATGTTATGAGCCTGCTAGCAAACACCTACTTACAGAAATTGCGTTTATCCATGGATGTATAGCCGTTAAAACGATCGTATCCACACAAAAATACCGATGACACAATCCCCGATGCATACATCGCAATGTCACTCGATAATCGCCTTTATTAAATCGGCCCAAAGACGATGGCTAACGTTAGGTAGCTAGCTTAAAGGCTAACGGCATTAGCAACTGACACTGAGAGCTTACCTTCAGCCGGACTTCATACGTCGTATATCTGCCCCTGCCAACCCCAATCGTCTGGGGATTGCGCACGTCAATCTCAAGAAAGTTACTCGGCGGTCCATATGCGTCATTGAGGTTCTGAGGCTTGGTAAAGAGCCTTCTTGTATCAGCTATGGTGTCAGCCATTTCTGCCCTGCTCTTTTCCAAGCCAGCGGGACTGTCAAACTCGCGTGAAAAGAAATATGTATATTCCGGTTTTGAACTTCAAAATAAAAGAAACTCCAAACGACTGAGACGTGTGTAAAACCCCGAAAGCTTGGTCATCTAAAGAATAAGAATCAACGTTTTTTATTTTATTTATGGGTATAAACTAACAAAAATATCGTTTGTGTAGCACTTCAATAGTTTACGTCCATTTTAGTGGTAATACGTATTTTACTAGTGTGGTTTGAAAACCGTGTTAGTACCACTTCCGGTCAGCTGACGTTCAGCTGACTGTTGTTCAACCAACTCCATCCTGGTTTGTTTACAATCCGTCGCATTGGGAACAGGGATCATTCTGGAAATATATACGCAGTTTATTTCAAATTATGCATAATAAAGCACGGATTTTCAAACATGGAATAATAATTTATGTAGTTGTTTAATTGCAATTGTTCTTCATTCATGTGTGTTTATTTAAAAAAAAAATGTTTATAACTAATTGTATTTGAAAAACATTATCGATGTATGTGCTAAAAATGTAAACATTTTTTTGTCAACTTGCAATATCCGGGCTTTGTATTTTGTCGGTGTGTAAATAAAGTTTCGCCATTTTGAACCATCATGGCGGCACACATTTGTTCTACCTTTCCAGCATCTATAAGATGCTTGTTGGCGTTTGTCCCTTTAAGTTATGTTCCTGCTTTACGAAACACATGTCAGGTAAAAGGTAAATTAACACAACTTAACTGGTTTATTGTCGTGCCACTTGACCGTAGCTATTCGTATTCATCATTTCGTGTGATGGTAGTGATGCATTGTCCGTGTTGTCGCTTTTCAAGGCTGCTTTAGCTGGCGGAAGCGCTTTTCCACGGCGACTTCTTGCACAAGTGTGGCCCAATACGACCGATTGGTTCAGTGTGGATCTTTGAAGGAAGATGCTCTGCAGCGGCATATTCTCCAGCGCCTGGAGCACCTGCAGAAGTCTCTGCAAAACTACAATAACAACCCCTACCTGAACCCACCTCCCATCAGAATACACCCTGAGTGTGATAAGGTAAACCAGGTATGCAATTATTTCTATGAAAGTATTGTATTATAACTTCGACCCATTTTTATTAAAGGGGCATTGCCCTTTTTTCGGAATTTTGCCAATCATCAAGACAAGAACAAATATGTGTTTTTCTTATTTATGCATTCTAAATCGTAAAATACAGCAAGTAAGAGGTGGCTATCAATGTAACTAATGGGGATACACCAACAATATTCCATTTATATCTCATGACCCGAAATATGAGTGATATTGTTATCATGATCCTGCTCAGTGGCCTAGTGGTTAGAGTGTCCGCCCTGAGATCGGTAGGTTGTGAGTTCGCCGAGTGACACCAAAGACTATAAAAATTGGACCCATTACCTCCCTGTTTGACACTCAGCATCAAGGGTTGGAATTGGGGCTTAAATCACCAGAAATGATTCCCGGGTGCGGCCACCGCTGCTGCTCACTGCTCCCCTCACCTCCCAGGGAGTGATCAAGGGTGATGGGTCAAATGCAGAGGGTAATTTCACCACACCTAGTGTGTGTGTGACAATCATTGGTACTTTAACTTTAACTTTATAAGTGCTAACACAGGCGATCTATATTTAGCGGTGCGTGGTCGCAGAGAGCTAACTAGTTTGTGCTGCTATATTGCCACTACCAGTACCAAAATTTACTTTTTGGTACTTTTCGATACTTTTCTAAACAAAGAGGACCACAAAAATTGCATTTTTGGCTTTACTTTAACAAAAAAGCTTACGGTACATGTAACATATGTTTCTTATTGCAATTTTGTACTTAAATAAAATAGTGAACATACAAAACAACTTGTCTTTTAGTAGTAAGTAAACAAACAAAGGCTCCTAATTTTGTCTGCTGACATATGCAGTAACATATTGCGTCATTTTCCATTTTATTATTTTGCCAAAAAGGATTAAGGACAAGTGGAAGAAAATGAAATATGAATCTACTTGTTCATTTACTGTTAATATCTGCTTACTTTCTCTTTCAACATGTTCTATCTACACTTCTGTTAAAATGTAATAATCACTTATTCTTCTGTTGTTTGATACTTTACATTAGTTTTGGATGATACCACTAATTTGGTTATCAATCCGATACCAAGTAGTTACAGGATCATACATTGGTCATATTCAAAGTCCTCATGTGTCCAGGCACATTTTTCCTAAGTTTATAAACATATTATAAATAAATACAATTTAAAAAAAAAAGATTTTGTGATGCTAAAAAATATCGATATAATCATAGAAGTATTGACTAGATACGCTCCTGTACTTGGTATCATTACAGTGGATGTCAGGTGTAGATCCACCAATGACGTTTGTTTAAATTTTGACGCCGGTGAGCTACGGTGTGTAGTGAAGCATGTTTAGCTATTCCTCGTCCTGCAGGGATGATACTTGTAAGAAACGTACTTTATTTGTCGCCATGGAAGCGAGGATTAGTGATTTAGAAGTAGCTAAAACAATGCAGACTGCGGCTGGTCTTTAGCCGTTAGCTAGCTAGCCATGTCTTAAAGCACCTCTTCCTGAAGGCGTTTCAGTGTTATAGCTTCACCTTTGTCTTTAGTTTTTAAGCCAAAATGCATCCATTCTCCCTTTTCTGTCTACACACTGTGTCTGCTTGTAAGTACTCTGTGATTGTGCGCTGCCTAACACGCTCGTCTGCTCGTAAACCAGCAATGACACGATGTGACGGGGCGGGGGGTGGTGAACCGGTACTTTTTAGAGTCAGTATAGTACTGACTCTGATTCATTAGTATCGCGGTACCATACCAATATCGGTATACGGTACAACCCTAATTGCCACTATAGCCCCCACCCTGTCGAACAGCCTGCCGGAGAGCCTCAGGACGGCTGAGACAGTTGTATTTTTTTAAAAAGGTTAAAGACACATTTTTTATCAGGCTTTTTACTGATCATGTTACACGCTTATTTTTATTTATTTTTTCTATAAATTTTTTTTATTGGCATAGGAAAGGGTTAGTGGGATTGTTCCCTAAATATTTTTTTGCTATGATTACTCAATC
>NC_084753.1:21618809-21636309 GCF_033978785.1 Entelurus aequoreus | reverse complement strand
CACGGCAATTTCGACAATACGACGAATGATTATTCCCCCCAAAAAAACCCAGAAGAGGCCATGTCCTGCATGTGAACTTTTCCCACATGTGCCGCTGTCCCCCCGTCCTCCGTGGGAGGTGAGACGGGGCCACGTCGCTCCGCTAGACAGCGCGTCTGAAGGACGGCCTTGTCTTTCTCCACTCTGCCATGGCACGATGGCTCGCCGCCACAACTCACCACCACGCCAGAGGGGACTTTGGGAAGTCAGGGAGAAGTCACACACTAATGCCGGCGCCGACAGGAAAGGCTTGTTGTTCCTCCCCAGGAGAGGAAGTGGAGGACCTGGGAGAGAGGACAGGCAGCAAGTTTGTTTTTAATTTTGCCCATTGTCTACCTTTTTACCGGAGTCAAGTGCTCCTTGAAATAGACACTAAATGAAAACTGAAGAGGACAAGACTTTGTGCTCATGGTTTACAAAGCAATGTAACGCTGCCTGGTTACAGATACATAAAAACCTTGACACCTCCAAAGATGGCGAGACATATTTCAATAATGAATCAAGCAAAATACGTTCTAGCCCAGGGGTGTCAAAGGTACGGCGGCACCCGAACAGGTTTTATCCGGCCCAAGACAAGATTGCTCAGTATAAAAGTGAGCTTAGAATGTTTGAATGAAAGAAACTGCTGCTATAAATGTGTCTACTAGATCGGTGGTCCCCAAGCACCGGTCCGGGGACTGGTACCGGTCCGTGACGCATTTGCTACCAGGCCGGAGAGAAACATTAAATCATTTATAAAGGACTGCATTTTCTCCGACTTAGCTTTGGCCTGTCCCACCAGACCTGGGGCGTCAAACTTGTTTTCATTGAGGGCCACACCGCAGTCATGGCTGCCATTAGAGGGCCGCTTGTAACAGTGAATAATTAATGAATTTGCCTATGAATTTAAATATTATAAAACATTTTACGTAAAGAGTAAAAAAAAATTGCAGATTTTACCACTGTTTTCCTGGGTTCGATCCTGCGCTCGGGATCTTTCTGTGTGGAGTTTGCATGTTCTCCCCATGACTGCGTGGGTTCCCTCCGGGTACTCCGGCTTCCTCCCGCCTTAAAAGAAATGCACCTGCGGATAGGTTGATTGGCAACACTAAATTGGCCCTAGTGTGTGAATGTGAGTGTGAATGTTGTCTGTCTATCTGTGTTGGCCCTGTGATGAGGTGGCGACTTGTCCAGGGTGTACCCCGCCTTCCGCCCGAATGCAGCTGAGATAGGCTACAGCACCCCTGCGACCCCGAACGGGACAAGCTGTAGAAAATGGATGGATGGAAGGACCACTGTTTTTTACAGAAAAAAAGTGGCAGCTTAGTTGCCAGTAAAATATTGTATTGTAAAATATATGGTGGTTTTTTTATTATTATTTTTTTTCCAACATATTACTGTACATAGAAATACAGTACAGCTGTTTAATTTTATTTCGGCAACTCAGATGCCAGTTTTTTACCATAATAAAATGTGGTACCATAAAATCATCAACCGTGGATTTTACAGTAAGAAAAAACAAAAAAAACTGACAGCTCAGTCGACAGAATTTTACTGTAAAAAAATAAAAATTGGTTGTTTTTTTCCCCCAACTTACAGTAATATGCTGTAAAAAAAACCTCCCTAAATTTTACAGTAAAATCTATTGGTCATTTTTATAGTGTACAATTTGATGGATAACTTGCTTCGAAATCATAAGTTAAGCAGATATTTAGGTATTTATTTGGATTTTGACCAACAAAGTTAGATAATATAATATTTGTTGCAATATTGGACACTATTTTTTTTCCCTTTCAAACTAGGAAAAAAAACAACCCTGATACCTTTAGTAAGAAAATAAGAAAGTAGAGAAATAAAATATAAGGTATTTTATTGAAACATTATTTCCAGGGTTTTGCGGGCCATATAAAATGAGGTGGAGGGCCAGATCTGGCCCACAGGCCTTGAGTTTGACACCTGTGCACTAGACACACCAATGAGCTTGTTTATAGATGTACAATAAAACTCCTCATGGGAAGTTGCCATTTGTTACATTTGTTATAACTTTGTGACATGATACAATGCACATTAATGAACATATCAGACAGAAAAGTGACAGATTGTAGCCAAAGGCTGATTTCCATCTGCATCTCATTGCAAAGAAACACTAATTCAGCATTATAGTGAGTTGTATTTTTCATGCACTTATTCTTGCTGTATTTATCTGGCACATGTGGAAAGCCGGTCCCTGAAAATAATGCCTACATTAAACCCGTCCGTGGTGCAAAAAAGGTTGGGGACCACTGCACTAGATGTCGCAATAGCAATTCCGCGAAAGCACACATGACTTCAGAGCAGGCGGAGATATGTGCCATGTTAATATAGAGGCAACCACTCTTGACAAAATTGGTGCAGTTCAGCTAAATTGGTTGGTTTTCTGACATGGACTTGTTTCTTCAGCATTGTCCACATGTTCTCAATGGGGTTTAAGTCAGGACTTTGGGAAGGCCATTCTAAAACCTTAATTTTAGCCTGATTTAGCATTCCTCGTTTGACGTGTGTTTGGGGTCATTGTCCTGTTGGAACACCCAACTGCGCCCAAGACCCAACCTCCGGGCTGATGATTTTAGGTTGTCCTGAAGAATTTGGAGGTAATCCTCCTTTTTCATTGTCCCATTTACTCTCTGTAAAGCACCAGTTCCATTGGCAGCAAAACAGGCCCAGAGCATAATACTACCACCACCATGCTTGATGATAGGGATGGTGTTCCTGGGATTAAAGGCCTCACCTTTTCTCCTCCAAACATATTGCTGGGTATTGTGGCCAAACAGCTAAATTTTTGTTTCATCTGACCACAGAACTTTCCTCCAGAAGGTCTTATCTTTGTCCATGTGATCAGCAGCAAACTTTAGACGAGCCTTAAGGTGTCGCTTCTGCAGCAAGGGATTCCTCCTTGCATGGTAGCCTCTCAGTCCATGGCGATGCAAAACACGCTTGACTGTGGACACCTGTGTTCCAGCAGCTTCCAATTCATTGCAGACCTGCTTTTTGGTGGTTCTCGGTTGACTCTTGATTATCCAGACCAATTTTCTTTCAGCAGCAGGTGATAGCTTGCGTTTTCTTCCTTATCGTGGCAGTGCCAAAACTGTGCCATGCACTTTATACTTATGAACAATTGTCTGCACAGTTGCTCTTGGGACCTAAATCTGCTTTGAAATTGCTCTAAGTGACTTTTCTGACTTGTTCAAGTCAATGAGTTGACTTGAAACTGTTTAATGTTGCACTTTTTATATGTAGAAGAAAAGTTGTGTCATTTTATTTAATCTGAGCAACAACTTGAGGCAGTTTAATGTTGATTAACGTGGGCAGAATTATTATAGTGTTTAGGGATGATACTCAAAACCGGTTTTCCCGGTTGTTTGATAAGAAAAGAACCGAGTCCTCGGACTCGAAACCCTTTTTGAGAACCGGTACCCGTTATCGAGACCACTATAGTAAAGGAAAAGAGTTGATTCTTTATTCGAATCCCGTCCCGACCAGAAATGCTCCATGGGACATCACAAGAATTGACGTCACGTAGCTCAGTCATTAGGCGCAGATAGCGAAAGCAGGAAAACAATGGACGGGAAAAAGCGCTCCAAGGTGTAATAAAGTTCAAAACAAAAGCTATAATCCATCGAATAACTTTACTGAGAGATTTTAGCAGGGTAAAACACATGACGAACACTTTTACGACCAACCGGAAACATAGCAACTAGGCTAGCAACGCACCTCCTTTACGGCAGCTGTCGCAACGTTCTTAAAACAACCGCAGCACATACATATATATACAACATATCTCCCTTTTTTAACTTTTGATTTTCTTTCCTTGTAAACAAAACAAAATCACACTGTAGATGTGTTGTCGGTCTAATTATAAATAATGCAGACGAGGCGTGTTGGCTGAGTTCTTGACGTTTACTTTCACAGCGTGGCAACATGCAACACTTTTCGGGGCTACCGCGCATGCTCGTAACTCCCGTTGCATGCTGGGTAGTGTAGTTGTTATATTCTCTAGCTCATAACATTTTTCCCACTATAAAGAAATAATGTTAACTCAATAAAGTGTATTTCTTTTTTAGCTTTAACTTTTCATTTTTTAGCATTGTAACCACATTTGCAAATAACTTTTCTCTTCATAGAATTTTCTTTCAATAAAGAAATAAAGTGCAAAAATGTCAAAGCATCATAACAAACAGTTAAGTCAAATAGCAGCAGAAGTGCACTTTTTGGAGAGCTGTATTATTTTCAGTTTTGTGCCCAAGGGACTGATTTTATTTAACACTATATTATTATTTATACACCTATAGTGATCACAGAGACAGGTTGTTTTTGTGTTACTGTATATATTTCTTTCTCTGAAAAATCCCACTTAATATACTTTGGGTAACAACAGTCAATATTTATTTATTTTATTTTATTTTTTTAGGTGGGTAACAGTCAATATTTATTTATTTATTAGATTTTATTTTTTTATTATATAATAAAAGTGAGTTTTTGTTAAACCAAATATTGTGTGTTTTTTTCCATATACAACAACCTATCTGGACTCGATAAGAGAATCGATAAGGAATCGGTTCGATAAGAGGATTCGATAATAGGCTCGAACTCGATAATTCCTTATCAAACATCATCACTAATAGTGTTCCCAATGTTAAAAGGATAAAGCCATTGTTTACAAATTTGGTAAATAAATAACCAAAAAATGTATATTTTGTTGTTTTCTTACTGTACCGAAAATGAACCGAACCAAAAATTTTGTGTACCGTTACACCCCTAGATAGCACATACAAATATGCATGAAAACACTCCTACAGACATCACTCATGGGATGGATTAGTAAGTTTAAATAGTTTTAGTTATATTGTAAAACTTACGAAACGTTGCTTGGAGTGATGAATGAAGATTTCTTACGAGTAGATTTGCTATAGACAACTAGCAGACGGAATGGCACTTGTACTTCCGGTTGAAAGCACCAAACGAAGGAAATACCGTTCACCCTGCAGCACCTACGGTGAGCAAACTCATCCAAAAGATGACGTCATAGCACAAACAATAACGAACGTATTAGATGTCTCTGCTTGTGTTTTATGACAATTATTTGCATTATGGCCATTAGCGAAGAAAAATCTATTAATTAGTCGTATTGTTTTATAAACCACAGGTTACAAAGCGTAGGAAAAAAGTAGCGGCTTATGGTACGAAATGTACGGTAATTGAATTTCAATATTTTTGATTCAATAAATAAAGGGTTTGTAAGTTCTCTATATCCAACAATATGTATTATTCCAACTGACCTCCTTTGTAACACAATTAGTGAATGAAGTGTACTTTTGTAGTTATTTCCCCGTATTTCTACACAATAACTCCGATATGGTAACACTAGTGAGCAGTAGAGGATATGAAATCATTTTTGGTCTTGAATAGGGGTGTCCAACTCATTTTAGCTCAAGGGCCACATAGAGGAAAACCTATTCCCAAGTGGGCCGGACTGGTAAAATCATGGCATGATAACTTCAAAATAAAGAGAACTTCAGATTGTTTTCTTTGTTTTAAAATAGAACAAGCACATTCTGAAAATGTACAAATCATAATGGGTTTTTTTACACTTATAGGTCGCGTTTGATAGTATTCTATCTTCATTTGTCGTTATTTATACTTTCTGGATAAATGATGTGATAATGCTCATCAGTCAAATAGGTGGACTTGAGTCTGGCAGAGTTTCAAAATGCTCACATTTTTAATCTATCAGAAGATAAAAAGAAAAATATTATCAATACCACATTACAGGATGTTATTAATGTAATTTACAAATTTTCCTCAACTGATGTACAAACATGCAGCGGTTTATTCTGTACACATGCAGCATCATCTACAACAAAACCTGTGCATTTGGACTTATTTCATGAATCCCACATGAAGTTAGAAGGCAATACATATCATTTCAGCATATTTATGTGCCCTAGAAAATGTGTCCCCGGCCATAAGTACAACACAAAATGTACAGATTATTAAAAGGGTAGAAATGTCACAGGTTACACTACCAACAACATCTTCAACAATCAAGGCATGAACATTACGTTCCACATTTTATATACTATCACTAAAAAGCAGCGTAAATACGTAGTCGTGGTCAAAAGTTTACATACACTTGTGAAGGACATAATGTCATGGCTGTCTTGAGTTTCCAATAATTTTTGCTTTTTCCTACTACTTTTCAGACATGTTGTAAAGAGAAATGAAAGTATGTAAATTATATGTGTAACATATTGAAACTATAACTGTAACCATAACCAAGCTGAATTTGTACTGAATAAAGTCATGCAATTTACTTTCCGGAAACATATGACGTGCTTTATGTGTTTTCTGATTGCTATCAGTGATGATAACGATTTGGACTATGCATAATAATTAGGAATGTGCTAATCGATCGGCCACCGATCAGTATCGGCCCATTTTTGTGAAAAGGTATGCCTTTCAATGCCTATTACACAGGGCAATCCCCTTTGGCTGACACTTTATTTGTGTCTGCCTAAACAGCGAGGAGACTCTCCCCTCAGGTAATAATAATCACCTGCATTACGACAAATAAACTGCATCTCTTAAGTATCATTGTAATGTAACATTATCACTGGAGGATGAGGCTAAACCAGCAGCTGGTATGCGAATAGCTAGCCTAACTATTAAGCTAGCTTTGAATAACACCAAGAAATAAGTGCTTTGTTAAGGTTAAGAAGTTTAGATGGAATGGCTTTATATCAGAAAATAAGAAGCTTTTAACAAGTGGATTAATAGGAGTCTGGAGAGAGGATAATACAACACTGTTGTTTCAGCAATCAGTTGGTGGTGTGGATACCAAGGGTAGTATCAGTGTATGATCAATACTAGTGTGATTAGATCAATATTTTTATTTTCTCAAAATAACTGTTTTTGTTATTGTTTACAAATGCAGGGAATTGATTACAATTCTGTGATTGTTTTTTTTTGTAAATACAATTTTAAAAATATATTTTTTTGAAGACGTTTTTAGGTCAACACTGCCTGTGTTGCTGCTACGTCAGCATCCAAGAGGAGCTTTTGGAACCTGTAACCCGGGGGTCAGCAACCCGCGCATGTAGCTTTGTAGTGGCTCCATGGAGCATTTTTAAAAAAGCATTGAAAATGGAAAAAATGGGGGAAAAATATTGTTTTTGTTTTAGTATGTTTTTGGTTTGAGGACAAACATGACACAAATCTTCCCAATTGTTAGTAAGCCTACTGTTTAATGTGTTTGTGTCTATGCTTCACTGATGAGAGTATTTGGTGAACATCGTTTTGTCCTACTAATTTTGGCGGTTCTTGAACTCAGAATAGTGTGGACAGTTTGTTTACATGTAAAATCTTCCACTCCTTTGTCTCATTTTGTCCACCAAAAGTTTTATGCTGTGCGTGAATGCACAAAGGTGCGCTTTGTTGATGTTATTGACTTGTTGGAGTGTTAATCAGGCATATTTGGTCAGTGCGTGACTGCAAGCTAATCAATACTAACATGCTATTTAGGCTAGCTGTATGTACATATTGCGTCATTTTAAAAATGCCTCATTTGTAGGTATATTTCAGCTAATTTATTATCCTTTACTTTTATCTTATTTGCACTGTATATGATTTAGTTTTGCATGTCTCATGACATATTATCTCTATGTAATATTGGCTGCATTTCAAATTGTTGTTGTTTGTGTGCCATGTTGTTCCAGACCACAGCAAACATTACCTAGCTTGCCAAAGATTGTAATAAATCCATTAGAAGATGACAGCCTGCTGTTTTCTTTAACTTGGACCCACACATCTATACCTTTGGCCATAAGAAAGCCAGTAATTTCCTGAAGTTACCTCACACTCTGAATAGCCTTTGATTTACTAATGTTTTGGTTTCTAATGTTGTAAAAATGTGCAGAAAAAATATTAAATTTCTATATTATTGTCAACGAAGATTTGCTTCAGCCTGCAACACATAGTTATTTTGATAGTAGGCTATTATAGCTAATATAGACACTTACATCATGTGTTGTTTTCATTATAAGACTTACAGTTGCCTAGTGGTTAGAGTGTCCGCCCTGAGATCGGTAGGTTGTGAGTTCAAACCCCAGCCGAGTCATACCAAAGACTATAAAAATGGGACCCATTACCTCCCCGCTTGGCACTCAGCATCAAGGGTTGGAATTGGGGGTTAAATCACCAAAAATGATTCCCGGGCGCGGCACCGCTGCTGCCCACTGCTCCCCACTGCTCCCCTCACCTCCCAGGGGGTGATCAAGGGTGATGGGTCAAATGCAGAGGACACATTTCACCACAACTAGTGTGTGTGTGACAATCATTGGTACTTTAACTTTAACTAATATACGGCTTTTCATTTTTTGCGGCTACAGACAGATTTGGATTTTGTTTTTTGGTCCAATATGGCTCTTTCAACGTTGTTGGTTGCTGACCCCTGCTGTAACTTGTTTTGAAAAGGTTTTATTCAAATTCATACCAAATAGTTTCTGTGTGGAGTTTGCATGTTCTCCCCGTGACTGCGTGGGTTCCCTCCGGGTACTCCGGCTTCCTCCCACCTCCAAAGACATGCATGCATGTTAGGTTGATTGGCAACACTAAATTGGCCCTAGTGTGTGAATGTTGTCTGTCTATCTGTGTTTGCCCTGTGGTGAGGTGGCGACTTGTCCAGGGTATACCCCACCTTCCGCCCGGATGCAGCTGAGATAGGCTCCAGCATCCCCCGCGACCCCAAAAGGGACAAGCGGCAGAAAATGGATGGATAGTAAATTACGAGAAGTGTGTTGAATCGAGAATGGATTCTTAATCGAATCGTAACCCTCAAGAAAAGAATCAAATCGGAAAGTGCTTCAAAGATTGCCATCTCTCACTACTTGTAGCATTTAATCTTACAAAAATATTGTTCTTGAAACAACCAAAAGATCCACGTTCGAAAACCCACTTCTCTGCAGTCTAAAGTAATCACAGAAAATGTCATTGTTACATTTCCAGTAGTCGGTCAGGAAAATGTAGCCTAAGGATCGTAGAATGGGAACTTACAGTGATCTAGCCACTCTCCTGGCTGCTAAATACAGTACTATCTAGCTAACAATCCGATCCAAATTTTGGGGGTGACGAGTCGATTCAGAACTGATTCCTAATTTAACACGATTCAAACCAATTGTTGCAATGTATTATTTGGTATAATAATCATAATTAAACTTTTTCAAAACATGTTACAGGTTAGAAAAGCTCCTTCTGGTTGCATGGAGAGGGCCTAAAAACGTATCTTTAAACATGGCTTCTTATCAAAAAAAGTATTAATTTATTTTTATTTTTATTAATCAATCCAACAAAATAATACACAATAATATCATAATAATACAGTTCCAATTCCAAAACCAAACCCGGCCCAGCAACATTCAGAAAGGCAATCAACAGAGCAATTGAGGACACCCAAACATGACACAAAACAATCCAA
The DNA here is from genome assembly GCF_033978785.1 of Entelurus aequoreus. Classification (NCBI taxonomy): domain Eukaryota; kingdom Metazoa; phylum Chordata; class Actinopteri; order Syngnathiformes; family Syngnathidae; genus Entelurus; species Entelurus aequoreus. The sequence continues at coordinate 21,626,783 of NC_084753.1, read as the reverse complement.
AAGTAGTCAAACTAAAATGAACAATATCAACAACAGTATCAATATTAATAAGAATTCCAACATAGCAGTGATTAGAAATCCCTCAATGACATTACCATCACAGCCATTTATACAAAAAAAAAAACATTACAAAAATTAACAATAGTGTCACAGTGGCTTACACTTGCATCGCATCTCATAAGCTTGACAACACATTGTGTCCAATATTTTCCGCAATAATTTTTAAAAATGAATCGGTTTACAATCGGGATGAATAAGAATCGTGATATGGATGTGAATCGATTTTTTTGTGCACCTCTACCGGCTAAAGTCGTTTATATGAAGAGACTCACCTCAGAATGCCACACTGCCATGTTGGGTAATTATTTATTAAATTTTGATTTTATTTAGTTACAACATTGTTCAATAAGTTATAGTTGGACACTGGAACAGATTCCTTTTTTTATCCTGAATTGATCTCTATGGGGAAGGAATGGAAGCTGATCCTTGTCATGGAAGGGACTGATGATAATGACCTGTATTATTAAGTCCTAATATAATACATGGTCTATGCACAAAGATGAGCCACAGTAGTATTTCTCATCTTTAGATTGATGACACTTGCATTTAAATAGCCCAGGCCTTTTTTCCACATATTTGCCTTTACTCAGTATGCACAGCTTGGTCTCATAGAAGCCTTTTTTTGAAGCAGGGACCTTTTGATGATAGGAGGCAGGCAGCACAATGACTTCCAGCGGCACCTCAATGCAACAGTACCGTATCACAATTAGCAGCGCTAAACAGGCTGCACACAGACAAGTCCAGTCCATCTCGTATGGAGCCTCATTCAGTCCTCTCCGTTTTGTCTGACAAATCCCTCCATTGTTCCTCTGATGATGCTTTTCTTTCGTGGGAACCCTGGCTTGTCTTGTTGATTAGATCCCCTTTGTCTTCCTCCCCTGCAGTGGGCTCGTCTGGAGGATGAGAAATCTCAAACTGTAGTGGTGGCTTAATGCCTCACAATACTTTGTTTATGAATCGGCGGTTCAAGCTCGTACGGTGATGGCTGTAGCAAAGTTGAGATGCGGGGTGGGAGCTACATCCCACTTGGGCTTTTATTAATGAGTTTATGCATGCATGGCTCTAGGAAAAAAATAAAACAAGGGGTGGGGTGGCATTGGATATTCTTCACCTTTTGTTTGTTAAAGTGGAACAAAACTTTTTTGAGAATGTTGCCCATCTTTCACAATTGTTATGTAAGACAAGAACACGTTTTTCTCTTTTTTATGCATTCTAACTCAGCATAAGTCAGCTAACAATGGAGCCATTGGTAGTCGCTCTATTCTGCCTATAAAGCGCTCCAAAAAACTTCCATCAACGTTCTGTACACATGCCGTAAGTATACGATTGTGGTCAAAAGTTTACGTGGCCAAACAGCTCAGAAGGTCTTATCTTTGTCCATGTGATGTCAGATTTGGTCACATTTTCAGTAGACTCATAATAAATTCATAAAAGAACCAAACTCACCTACTCAGTGGTCTAGTGGTTAGAGTGTCCGCCCTGAGATCGGTAGGTTGTGAGTTCAAACCCCGGCCGAGTCATACCAAAGACTATAAAAATGGGACCCATTACCTCCCTGCTTGGCACTCAGCATCAAGGGTTGGAATTGGGGGTTTAATCACCAAAAATGATTCCAGGGCACGGCACTGCTGCTGCCCACTGCTCCCCTCACCTCCCAGGGGGTGGAACAAGGGGATGGGTCAAATGCAGAGGACAAATTTCACCACACCTAGTGTGTGTGTGACAATCATTGGTACTTTAACTTTAACTTAACTTCATGAATGTTTTTTGTGACCAACAAGTATGAACACTCACAATAACATGTATCATATACGTGTTTTTGGTCATTTATAACAACAACAAACATACTACTCACTGCAGACTTTGTGAGAGACAACAAAGATTACTTTGGGACAAATGATGATCCCGAACCTTTTTTTTTTAAGCCTGAATATACCGAGGATGAGCAACAAGTTTTAGAAGCTGTGTGCTTAACAGTTCCAGCTCTAGTTAAACACTAAGCATGATGTAGCAATTTTGCTAAAGAAATACTAACTACGAACATAATACAACAATCACTTACTGTACAATGTCTGCTCTCTCAGATGCCGACTGATGGGATGTACACATCTTCCCGTTTAAAAGAAGAATTAATCATAATCCTCACAAAGGGTTAAAAAAAAAAGTTGCCACAAACGAGCGTCTTTTCGTGTCTTTCCCACCATTCCCGGGTCTAAATTGAATGTCAAAGTTGACCAACTTCTCGGTTTATGGCCACAAGCTTTTACTATCCAGGTGAGGGGAATGATTTATAATCTACAATTAACTTTCACCAACTTAGAGGAGATGCAGTAGCAGCAGCAGCTCACCGGTTCAATATGTCAATATAACAGCAGTTAGCTGTCTGTGATCACAGCGCTGCTAAAAATAAATTGTCTCCGTTAGCACTTATAATAACGATATCGCTAATACATGATTAATATTCAGGTCACAAGATGTAAATGGAGTATTGTTGGCTGTTTTTGAGGATGTTTTTCAAAAGGTCTTATAGATGGAGTAGTGTACTCCCATTACCTGCATTGTTAGCCACCATATATTACGATTTCGAATGCATAAAAGAAAAACATATGTGTTTTTGTCTTATGTTGAGATTGTGAATGATAGGAAAAATTCCAAAAAAGTGCAGTTCCCCTTTAAACCCATTCCTCTGGAGGTGAAATGAACACTATTTAAAGGGGACATACGGTATGTTATTGTCCTCTTTTTTGACTTGTAAATGTTACAATGTTGGAATACTAATATTAAACAATGCCAAAACGTCAAATCATAAGGTTCATGCATTTAGGCTTGAACTTGCATGCAGTTTTGGATGACTGTATTTTTTTATATCAATCAATATCGATAATTATTGATATTGACCTATCGTAAATAAGGACCAAGAGAATAATGAATTAAATGTAGACATTTTTCTTTAAAATGTAACCCTTTTCTGATTATAATTCACTTCGCTATCAAGGTAAAAAGGAAAGAAAATGTCAATGCAACCATAGAAAACAATGTAAACAAAATTCTAAAATCCCATTTAACACCTAACAATAACCTTTTAAAGTAAAGGTGCAAAAATAAGTAATACCGTATTTCCTTGAATTGGTGCAGGGAATATAGTATTCGCACGTCTAGAATTACAGCCGGGTCAAACTCGTTTCGCAAAATAATTAACGCATGCTTGGCCTTATCGCCGGTTCATTATTAACGCCGGATCAAATTCGTTTCGCAAAATATTAATTTTACTAACGCATGTCTAGAATTTTCGCCGGGTCAAACTCGTTTTGCAAAATAATTAGTATATGCCTAGAACTTCCGCCGGGTCAAACTCATGACGTCACGAGTGACGCTTTACCTGTCCTCATTTTCAAAATGGAGGAAGCTGATTTCAATAGTTTGAAATCGCACAAAGGCAAAAAGATTAAGAGCTATTCAGTAGGATTTAAGGTCCAAGCTATGCTAAAAAGAACAGTAAGCGGCTATGTTTTATTAATATACCGTAGCTGCGTGTGTCAAATATGAGTAATTAAATGACTCCCGCCTCCTGGTGGTAGAGGGCGCTAGTGATCCTTCTTGCGACTGCTGGTACTCTGCAGCAGAAGAAGTGACAACAAGCAGCAACATATCGTCTTTTTTTCCCTCTCGCCTGGACTTTTAACATGGAGGATTACATATCTAAAATAAAACAGTTTTCTAAACTGGACTTTCAATCGAAGCAGGAGGTAATACTTAAAGGAATATCTCCATCGAGACAGAGAGACTTTTAAAACTGAAGATAAGACTTCTACAAACAAGTTTGTAATGATAGTGTTTGACCACATGGTGGTAGTAAGAGTCTACAAATGACTAGGAACCAATATATACCGTAGTATGTGTCAGGTAGGACTCTTCAGAGAGGAACACACCTTGTACGCACAAGTGTTGAAGTAGCGTTGGTAATATGTGATCGTGATTAAAAGACAGTTCTACAAGTCATCCAACGATGTGTTATTTAAAAACAATAACATGGTACCAGGAGTGAAGAAGGACAGATACTATGTCGCAATCGTCGCAGTTTGCTGAGGGTTCCAGAGACTGTTTCAAACCAAGCAACAGCCGAGTCCGAAATTTCATCTACACCTACTGACTTTGAAACAATGCCAATGCAGCACAGGAATGAAGATGTGACTGACGATCCTGAACCTGTGTACAGAAGAAACCAATAATAACATAACAAAGTCATCGATGCTTTTGGTCAGAAGGAGCTGCGCATGGACTTAATTTATAAGTAAAGGTAAGACCATAATAACGTTTTTTTTTTAATTAAATGTGCTTTTCATGATGGTATGCTTACATCACACTCAAAGCGCACGCCTAAATTTACCGCATTCCTTTTGGTAAGCGCCGGAGTGAGAAGAGGTTTTAAAATAATTAACACATGCTTGCCAATTCCGCATGGTTTTGGTAAGCGCAGGAGTGAGAAGAGGTTTTAAATTAATTAGCGCCCCTGCGGCTATTCAAGGAAATACGGTATGTATGCTTGATAAAGTGTAACAAAATAGAGCAAATTGTGTGAATATAAAAATAGAGAAACCTGTTAAGTGCTATTTTCTGCACGTTTAGTGCCAGCTAGTTATGATTGTGCTCAGGTGCTCGGGTTGTCCACGTTGGTCTGACTACGCTCCATTTTTTTAAAAGTCCCAAAAACTGTCGAGGTGACTTTTTCTGTTTTATCGACAATTTCTTCGCTCTCTGCAGCACTCATGTTTAGTTTCTCTTCTCACTCCATGCAAAGAATCAGCCTCAATACATACAACAAGATGGCATGACCAAACTTGATACTGTTACATGATTGGCTGTTAGCGTATCACTCCCACTGATCAGTGATCACTTCCTTTGTTGCTCGGTTACTAAAGAACGGATCATTTTGCTAATGCAACCAACCAACCTTGTTTCCTCCAACAAAGAAGAAAACTATTTTTTTCGAACATTTTATTGAACGCATTTTTTATTGATATCGATTACCTTGCTTGCCAACCCTCCTGATTGTCCCGGAAGAGCCCCGAATTTCACTGCCCCTGCCCAAAATCTCCCGGGGCCACCATTCTCACAAATCTCTCCCGATTTCCACCCGGACAACTATATTGCTACACCATCCTTCACTGGGCCACGTTTCCGGCCGGACAATATTAACGGTCACACCAGAAGAAGGAAATGTATTTGATAAAACCCAACACCAAGAATAGACATTTGAAAGGCAATTTAAAATAAATAAAGAATAGTGAACAACAGGCTGAATAAGTGTACGTTATATGACGCATAAATAACCAACTGACAACGTGCCTGGTATGTTAACGTAACATATTATGCTAAGAGTCATTCAAATAACTATAACATTTAGAACATGCTATACGTTTACCAAACAATCTGTCACTCCTAATCGGTAAATCCCATGAAATCGTATACGTCTAGTCTCTTACGTGAATGAGCTAAATAATATTATTTGATATTTTACGGTAATGTGTTAATAATTTCACACATAAGTCGCTCCTGAGTATAAGTCGCACCCCCGGCCAAACTATGAAAAAAACTGCGACTTATAGTCCAAAAATACGGTATATATAATATGTATATGTGTATGCATATGCATATATATATATATATATATATATATATATATATATATATATATATATATATATATATATATATATATATATATATATATATATGTATATATATATATACCGTATATATACCGTATATATATATATATATATATATATATATATATATATATATTTATTTATTTTAAATTTTAAACCATATATATATATATATATATATATATATATATATATATATATATATATATATATATATATATATATATATATATATATATATATATATATATATATATATATATATATATATATATATATATATATATATATAAGTGTTGCTAGAGGAGGGCTCATATTTTAGGGCACAGAGGCAAGTTGGAAGGACACCAAGGCAAATAGTATTTTCTTTATATATATATATATATATATATATGAACTTTTTTATTATTCTTTTTTTTTTTGTTTTGTTTTTTTGTTGTCCTGTCCAACAGCTTCTCAGGCAAATCATATATTAGATGTAGATGCCCATATCGGCTGTTCAGATTTACTTTACAAAAGAGAAGTCTAGGATACTTCTCTTGTTGCCTTATTTGTACTTAACTTTATTAAATGTATTTATATTATCATTTGGTGCAGCCGGGCCAGAGCAGGAGGGGATAGAAAGAGAAAAAAAAGGAAGACAGAGGGGGAAATTGTGGGGATAAGAGGGGGATTAGACAGAGAGACAAACACAACAACAGCAAACACAACAACAACAACAACAATAGAGCAACATCAGCAAATACGACATGTACAAATATGATGGTAAAAGTAATAGCAAATAAGCAGTTAGCGAAAATAAAAAATAATACAGAAATGACAATGAGCATTATTACACTACAAATGGAGCAATACAAATACCAATAGAAATAACGCTATTGATAATGAACAATACTAATACTTTACCTTTATTATCAACAATACAGTTGTTCAAATGCAGCAATACATATACGTAATGATAACTTGAGATACAAAAGAATGCAGAAAAATGGAGGGGAAGAAAGAGAAGCCACCTACATTAACCTTGTAGATTGTTATAGTAACAATAGGTTAAGCTTTGTCAGGACAGTATCAGGACAGATCCATTAAGAGTTTGAGCAGAAATATGTCGTATAGGAATTAACTATACACAATAAAACAATAACGAAAGGATTTGTCGCATGAATGGTATGTTGTTGCCGTCGATGTTGGTCAATTTTGCTCCGGCCCGGCGTCACCAAATGATAATATAAATACATTTAATAAAGTCAAATACAAATAATGAAACAAGAGAAGTATACCACACTTTTCTTTTGTAAGATAAATCTGTACAGCCGACACGGGCGTCTACACCAACCATATGATTTGCCTGAGAAGCTGGAGAGGACAAAAAAAAAGATGTTGGTCAATTTTTTAGGGCATTGTGGCAAGTCACAAGGGCGGTCGCGGCTTTTGCCGCGGTTGCCGTGGTTAAATTCGAGCCCTGTATACATATACATATACATATTATATACAGTACACATGTTATATTATGTATATGTATAAATATATATATATATATACACGTTATCCCCCTCATCTGTGCCTAGACTGTTTGCTGCACACCCTCGTTCCCGCCTGCGCTGATGTCCGTGAATTGAATACGTCCATGTTTATTTGTTCACATTTTACACGGGACTGTTTTGCCAACATGGACCAATATGAAATTGGATTCGCTGCTAAACTCAGACGAAACAGACAGCGCTATTATGACATTGCTTCTTGGTTTGAGGGTCCACAAGTGAAAGTATTTTTCCTGTTCTTTGTAGTTTTGTATTTTTGAATGATTTATGAGAATAAATCATCGTCTTACCTGCACTTTGCCTCCGGAGTTCCTGCTGCATCTTGGGAGAAAGATCCGTGCAGTAAAGTGCGACCCAGATGTAACACTAAGGGTGTAAAAAAAAATCTATTTTCTAAGAATCGCGATTCTTATTTGTAACAATTCGTAATCGTTAAAAACAAAAACATCAATTTAAAATTAAAAAAATAAATAATAATTTAATAAAATCAGCCCTGTTCAGCTACTCGGGCTAATCATGTTGTGTATGTAGATGCCTATATCTGCTGTACTTAATTACTTTAGAAAAGAGAAGAGTGGGATACTTTTCTTGTTGCCTTATTTTTATTTGACTTTATTAAATGTTTGAATAGGATTTTAATAAACAAAACCAGTTTTTTTTAAGTAATATAGACATTTAACACAGCATTTATCATTTATTTTATG
>NC_084753.1:21598809-21613809 GCF_033978785.1 Entelurus aequoreus | reverse complement strand
ACCCAGAAACGGTGCCGGCTTTGCGGGGCCCGAGCTCATCTAAGATGGACTGATGCAAAGTAGAAAAGTGTTCTGTGGTCTGACGAGTCCACATTTCAAATTGTTTTTGGAAACGGTGGACGTTGTGTCCTCCGGACCAAAGAGGAAAAGAACCATCCGCATTGTTATAGGCGCAAAGTTCAAAAGCCAGCATCTGTGATGGTATGGGGGTGTATTAGTGCCCAGGGCATAGGTAATTTACACATCTGTGAAGGCACCATTAATGCTGAAAGGTACATACAGGTTTTGGAGCAACATATGTTGCCATCCAAGCAACTATATCATGGACGCCCCTGCTTATTCCAGCAAGACAATACCAAGCCACGTGTTACAACAGCGTGGCTTCATAGTAAAAGAGTGCGGGTACTAGACTGGCCTGCCTGTAGTCCAGACCTGTCTCCCATTTAAGTGTGTGGCGCAATATGAAGCCTAGAATACCACAACGGAACAACTTAAGCTGTACATCAAGCAAGAATGGGAAAGAATTCCACCTGAAAAGCTTCAAAAATGTGTCTCCTCAGTTCCCAAACGTTTACTGAGTGTTGTTAAAAGGAAAGGCCATGTAACACAGTGGCAAAAATGCCCCTGTGCCAACTTTTTTGCAATGTGTTGCTGCTAAGTTAATGATTATTTGCTAAAAAAAAATGTAGTTTCTCAGTTCGAACATTAAATATCTTGTCTTTGCAGTCTATTCAATCGAATATAAGTTGAAAAGCATTTGCAAATCATTGTATTCTGTTTTTATTTACGAATTACACAACGTGCCAACTTCACTGGTTTTGGGTTTTGTAGTATATAATGCTATATACACAGTAACTGTGGTTCTTATTATAGTACATACACAGTAACCGTGGTGTGTATAATAATACATACACAGTAACTGGTTATATTTAGTATATAATAGTAAATACACAGTAACTGGTGTATATTTAGTATATAATAGTAAATACACAGTAACTGGTGTATATTTAGTATATAATAGTGAATACACAGTAGCTGGTGTATATTTAGTATATTTTTAGTGCATACACAGCAACAGTGGTATAGTATATACACAGTAACTGTGGTTGATTTTAGTATATAATAGTGCATACACAGTAACAGTGCTACAGTATATATTAGTATATACATGTATATTTAGTATATCGTAATACATAAACAGTACCTGGTGAATATTTAGTATATATTAATACATCCATAGTAACTGTGGTGTATATAATAGTACATACATATTCCATTCACTCAATATTAAATAAAAAATATTGATACAATATTAAAATAATTCATGACTGAAACTTTGAATATCCGCTTCCTATTCAGAAAAATACAGCATTATGAATTCATATTTTTTATTTCCACGACATCAGTTACTCAAAATTTATATATTCTCACCATCGTGATTTTTACAGAAATAGATTTACATTGTTTTGTTCCACTGTGTTCCTTAAACATAGAGTAAGCAATATCGATAGATGAAATATGTCGCCTGAAATTGGCATGAAATTAATAACTGATAGTAGGAATATGGGATTATGTGATATTAAATGCTATATTACATGTCTTCATTAGTTTGATGTATTTTTCATTGCCCTCTGTAGTCAACTGTGCATACTCAGGCTTTCAACATGACAATAAATATAGGAGTGGGAACACCTGGTGGTGTTTGGGAATACAGCATGCAGTCATATGGTTTCAGCATCACTTTAAATCAGGGGTGTCAAACTCATTTTAGCTCAGGGATCGCATGGAGGAAAATCTGTGCACACGTGGCCGGACTATCAAAATCATGGCATTAAAACAAAAAAATAAAGACAACTTCAGATTGTTTTCTTTGTCTTACTTTGGCCAAAAATTAAAAAAAACACATTCTGAAAATTTTACAATAAAAATATAGAAAAAAATACTGGCAGCGGTAAAGTTTAGATCCATGAAGGAAAGAAGAAAGTGAATGAATGTTTATAACTGAATAAATGTATATAAGCATAAACATTAGTTTTCTTTTGTATTATTTTTTTTAATGAATTAAGTAACGTTTATGACAACCTTTTTCCAAAACACAAAATAGAATGTGCGGTATAACAGGATAATGCATACATTTATCATTTGTTTTCAAAGCGGTTACAAAAAAGTGGGGCCCCAAAAATTTACTGTGGGACCCCATTTTTATGACTTGATGGGGTCTCTGGGACCCCATTTTGAAAATTCCTGGCGCCAACACTGATGGAGTATTGGTGCGTGCAAAACAGCAGCAGGCGGCTGTGGCCTAACCTGACTCTCGTCAGATCGCTGAGCTCCACACAAGGAAGGAGTTCTCAATAGGAGATGTATTTCAGAAGGCGGGGGCTTGTAAAAAAAATCATTGTATGTGATTGGATAAACAACTTGTCCGTTATCTTGAATGACGTGCTACTTCAACCACTCACATCGAAATCAACCCGTGACGCTGATGAGAGCGACGCTGGGAAATCCAAAACAGAACAGCCGACATATTGGATAACGACAGAGCAAAAAGTTAGAGAACTTTTACTGAAACAACGCAGCAATGTCAGTAGACGATCGATGTCGCAAAACAGTTGCAATAGCAGAATCAATGTCAGCACACAACTCCTCGCTGCGTGCCGCCATTGTTGTTTGAATCCATCAGTCGCTTCGGCGCTACGTCACATCTATAAAATCCCGCCCGGCGATCCTGATTGGTTCATTATTTTTCGCTATCTTGAAGGAGTTTGCATTGCCCTCGAGCCCAGACCCTTGTGTGGAGCTCAGCGAACTTCAAGGGTCTGGCGAGAGTCAGGTTAGCTGTGGCCTGCGGGCCGGTTCTAATACTTATAAAATATCATGCCGGGGGCCATAGATCATTCATTGTTGTCAAAGTCAAGGAGATCAGTGTTGTCAACCGCGGGCCTTGACTTTGACACTGATCTCCAAAGATACAAAGAATTGCTATTGCGACATCCAGTGGACACATTTAGAACAGCCGTTTCTTTTATTCAAAAATTTCAGGTTAATTTTTAAACTTGGCAAACTCATCCCAAAAAATAAAACCTGTTCGCAGGCCTGTTTCGGCCCTCGGGCCGTCCGTTTGACACCCCTGCTTTAAATGATGTCCATCCATCCATTGTCTACCTATTGTCCCTTTTGGGGTAGAAAGTGGTTTAAGTCTAAATCTAACCTTTCCTATTTCCTAAAGATTGCTCACTGGCTTTTATTTGTTAGAGCTGCAGAAATCCTCGTTAGTTTGATCTTCGGAGCGAGGCTGTGGTCCATTCTATTTTGCTGCAGGATAAGTGAGCTTCTGTCTTTGCAATTACCTTCGCCAAAGCGCATCTGTTAGCAGCACAATGTGGCTCCTCTCTCTGATATCATGGCGGCTATAAAGCCAGGAGGTCAAAGGCCGCGGTAGGTGTGGCCGCGCGCTCTAATCACCGCCCGTGCACGTGCGAGGATCAAGAGCGTCTCCTTTTCACGCGGGGGTCTGTCTTTCACGCTTCAAACCGGCGGCGCTGTTTGTGCTCGCTCATTGATTTTGTTTTTGTTTGCCCGTCGCCACGCCGTCGCTGTTGTCGACTGTTGAATGACAAGCGGACATGTGTGCGTTGTTTGTGATGCATAAACAAGAGGTTGCAAGGTTGGAGGTGGTGTTGAGAGGGAGAAGTGTGTGTGTATGTGGTGATGGGGGGGGGGGGGGGGGTTGGAGGTTCTAAACCAATCAGCATCCTCCTCCACTCAGCCATGCAAATGAGACTATGGGTATCAGTCTCACTCTCCTGCTTCTTTAAGTGAGTGGAGCTAGAAAGCGACTGGCGGCGGGTCAGATGGATCTTATCCTCTTAAATGCTAATGACATTTCTCCATTCTCTTCATTAGCGCCGTTCCATTATCAGTAATTTGTAGCCCCCACCCCCAATCCTCCCTCTGTGTTTTTTTCCCCCCTAATTAATACTCGCCATTGTGAAGTCCAAGTTAGGCGAAGAGCGGAAAAAAAGGAAGGACGGGAGTGTGAAGGAAATTATCGTGCGTTATAGGTTGTGTACGTGAAGAGGTGCGACATCAAAAGGCGTTTAATGTGGCACCCGTGTGGCGTCGCTGTAAATGCACAGCCGCTTGAGTAATTGGATGCTCATTTAAATATTGCTATTGGATGACGGAGATTGCGCCATTATTTTTTTTTTTTGTCTTCCACAAGTGCTACATCAGGCTCCTTCACTTTTCTCATTCGACCCATTCCCCCCTCCCTTATATGACTCATTCAGCAATAAATATTGCCCCTCATACTATGCCCGCGTTGAGGGCACATGAATAAACAAATCCAGGGTGCATGAAAGGTCATTTCCTAAATGATTCTTTTGAAATGAAAATAAAATTCTGCAGTCGGAGGAAACGGGGTGTTCTCTTTCAGAGAGACACCCGAGCCTTGGCTTTTTGTTGATTCTCATTACGAGAGCACACAATCACGGGCTAATTTGATGCCCCCAGGCACCTCTCCTTAGCGAAATCAAGGCTTTAACACACATGGTAATCAAGTATTGGCGAGGGCAGTGGGGCTAATATGCAAAAAGCAGGCGACTCTCTAGGTTATGAAAGGAGACATATGCTGTGGGTATGGCCATTAGAAGTGCCTGTTTGAAGAGAGGAAAGCAGGGAACGAGGACGGGGTGCGACTTTCATCCGAAACTTTCTTCTTCCTCATGTTTGATTCCGAAACTTTGTGTGTATGTCTGCAAGCTTTAAATCAGGGGTGTCAAACTAGTTTTTATTGAGGGCCATATTGGCAGTTATGAATGCCCTCAGAAGGCCAATTGTATCAGTCAATATACAGTATATGAATAGTAATTAGTGCTGTCAAATTACTATTTTTTTTAAATCAGATTAATCACACTTTAAATTTGGATTAATCAGGATTAATCACGGTTTATTAGATAGATAGATAGATAGATAGATAGATAGATAGATAGATAGATAGATAGATAGATAGATAGATAGATAGATAGATAGATAGATAGATAGTACTTTATTGATTCCTTCAGGAGAGTTCCCTCAGGAAAATGAAAATTCCAACAGCAGTGTACAGAATTGAGATAGAATTTTGAAAGAATTTAAAAAGTAAATAATGGATGTATAAATGTAAATAAAATAGAAAATATAACAATAAAAATTAAAGTAACAATAAGAATAAAAATATAACAGCAATAATAAGAAGATAACAAGAGAAACTAGGCAGTAGTGATCATGTTATGAAATCTATTTGTTTTTTTAAATGAAGAAAAACGGTAATAATATCGATTATATGAAAGATGTGATGTGTATATTGCACCTTTTTAAAATGTATTACACTGTTATTGCTGTTAATTGCACTGTTTTTTGTTGCAGTTTATTTCAGTATTGTTATTGCTTTGCGTCCCCTGTCATCTTAGTACCCCCCCCTCCCCCCAGAGAGGAGTTGTACAAGTCTGATGGCGTGTGAGAGAAAGGAGGTTTTGAGTCTATTAGTCCTGCACTTGGGATGAAGCAGTCCAGCACTGAACAGGCTTCTATGGCTACTGATAACGGTATGCAGAGGGTGACTGACATCATCCATGATGCTCACTAGTTTTTCCACAGTCCTCTTCTCTGCCACCGTCACCAGTGAGTCCAGTTTTATTCCGATCGTAGAGCCGGCCCGCCTGATCAGTTTCTCCAGTCTGGAGCTGGCCCTCTTAGATGTACTGCCACACAGTGTTCTGTGGTCTGACAAGTCCACATTTTAAATTGTTTTTGGAAACTGTGGACGTTGTGTCCTCCTTAACAAAGAGGAAAAGAACCATCCGGATTGTTATAGGCGCAAAGTTCAAAAGCCATAATTTGTGATGGTATGGGAGTGTATTAGTGCCCAAGGCATAGGTAACTTACACATCTGTGAAGGCACCGTTAATATATATAATACATATAGGTTTTGGAGCAACATATGTTTCCATCCAAGCAACGTTATCATGGACGCCCCTGCTTATTTCAGCAAGACAATGCCAAGCCACATGTTACAACAGCGTGGCTTCATAGTAAAAGAGTGTGGGTACTAGACTGGCCTGCCTGTAGTCCAGACCTGTCTCCCATTGAAAATGTGTGGCGTAATATGAAGTCTAAAATACCACAACGGAGACCCAGGACTGTTGAACAACTTAAGCTGTACATCAAGCAAGAATGGGAAATAATTCCACCTGAAAAGCTTAAAAAATTGGTCTCCTCAGTTCCCAAACGTTTACTAAGTGTTGTCAAAATGCCCCTGTGCCAACTTTTTTGCTATGTGTTGCTGCTAATAAATTCTAAGTTCATGATTATTTGCAAAAAAAAATTAAGTTTCCCAGTTCGAACATTAAATATCTTGTTTTTGCAGTCTATTCAATTGAATATAAATTGAAAAGGATTTGCAAATCATTGCATTCTGTTTTTATTTACGAATTACACAACGTGCCAACTTCACTGGTTTTAGGTTTTGTAGAACCCTCCCAAATATATTACACTATAAATATTAATGCATACATTATATTACTTTAATTTATTTTCTCGTAAAAAACACACATTTTTAAGGTGTGGCGAAAATAACTATGGTGGCGACTTTTATTTCATTTTGTAGTAGTAGTAGCGACTTCCTTGTTAATTTACGGAATCCGGTCAACCTCCTTTGTTTTCACTTCATCGAGCTGTGCATGCAAGTTATGTCGAGGCCACTTTGGGGCCACATTAAGGGCTGTGCGCATTTATACTGAAATCTGATAAAGATCACATTTTACTTGCAGTGTAAACAGTCAGCTGGAAAGAATCAGATTTTTTTTTTTAAACGATTTTGGGCCACTTTGGCCTGCAGTGTAAACATAGTCAGTGGTGCAAGTTCTCTATGCAAAAATGTTGGTCGACAAAGTTATGCTCTGAACTCGGATTTGGCCCTCGAAGCCCCCAGTTGGATGGCCCTGTTTTCATCTTTGCAAGACTTTTTTCAATTTCTGTCCACTGTCAACCAACAACTTCATGATTATCACTGAAACTCATCATAGACAGTACATTATAAACCAAAAAATAACTATACAAATGGGTTTCTTCAACTTGTCTGGAGTGTTATGACTTTTCTTTTTGCGGACCTATTCAATCAGTCGTCAGATGAACTATATATATATATATATATACAGTATATACAAACGGCTAAATTTTTGTTTCATCTGACCACAGAACTTTCCTCCAGACAGTCTTATCTCTGTCCATGTGATGTCAGATTAAATAAAAATTGAGCCGTTTGGCCACAAAACCCAGCAATATGTTTGGAGGAGAAAAGGTGAGGCCTTTAATCCCAGGAACACCACCCTACCGTCAAGCATGGTGGTGGTAGTATTATGCTCTGGGCCTGTTTTGATGCCAATGGAACTGGTGCTTTACAGAGAGTAAATGGGACAATGAAAATTGGAAGATTACCTCCAAATTCTTCAGGACAACCTAAAATCATCAGCCCGGAGGTTGGGTCTTGGGCGCAGTTGGGTGTTCCAACAGGACAATGACCCCAAACACACATCAAAAGTGGTAAAGGAATGGCTAAATCAGACTAGAATGAAGGTTTTAGATTGGCCTTCCCAAAGTCCTGACTTAAACATGTGGATAATGCTGAAGAAACAAGTCCATGTCAGAAAACCAACAAATTTAGCTGAACTTCACCAATTTTGTCAAGAGGAGTGGTCAAAAGTTCAACCAGAAGCTCGCCAGAAGCTTGTGGATGGCTAACAAAAGCGCCTTATTGCAGTGAAACTTGCTAAAGGACATGTAACCAAATATTAACATTGCTGTATGTATACTTTTGACCCAGCATATATGGTCACATTTTCAGTAGACCCACAATAAATTCATAAAAGAACCAAACTTCATGAATGTTCTTTGTGACCAACAAGTATGTGCTCCAATCACTCTATCACAAAAAATAAGAGTTGTAGAAATGATTGGAAAATGAAGACAGCCATGACATTATGTTCTTTACAAGTGTATTTTAAGTGACTTTTGACCGCGACTGTATATATAGATGCTGCTTTGATTGTTGCACATTATTGCCCTTCATTTTTGTGCCGTAGAGGTGAAAAATAGAGACGCGAGAATTAAGAGCGAAAGTGAGAGCACTGCATTGCTGATTGAAAGGTCAGAGCCCTTCGCGTAATAGCCAGCGGCTCACAGGCGGCCTTGTTTCAGGGTCGTCATCAACCTTTGCGTACTGTGGAAAGGATGCGGATGAAAAAGGCAGCGGATAATTAAATGGTGTTTTGTGGCGAAGTAGTGTGGCATTCATGGGACTCACACACACACACACACACATACATGTAGGTGTCTTTCATAAGACTTTTTGCGGGCTTCTTGTTTGCCAGCATGCGGTCCCTATCGTGATTCATTCTCAATACAACTTTCATAACTACTTGCAGCCATTTCAAGTGCATGTGTAGCTTTACTGAAAGTGTGTGTGGCCGTGACCACTCAAAAGGAGTGAATGATCGCACCTGAAAGTGTTGGTAGCTTGGTTTGATCTATTCCTCCTGCACAAATGCAGAATATATGAAAAGGAGCAATACATCCTGTCATTAACTCATGATGTCCTCTTCTTTTTTTTTTTTTTTTGCTCTCTTTACACTAGGTGACCGATATCGCGGATGCCGTTATCCTAAAGCAGCTTTTTGAAGCGTTGTTTCGGACCGGAGTGGTGGTAGTGGCGACCTCCAACAGACCCCCTGATGGTGAGTGTCTGCACACATCGTTATTTAATATTTAAAAAGTTAAGTTAAAGTCCCAACGATTGTCACACACACACTAGGTGTGGTGAAATTTGACCCATCCCCATGTTCACCCCCTGAGAGGTGAGGGGAGCAGTGAGCAGCAGCATGCGCCACGCTTGGGAATCATTTGGGGATTTAGTTAAAGCATTTACAGCAGGTGGTGTCAAACGTACGTATCAGGCCCGCGAACAGGCTCAAGCCGGCCTGCAAAATAAGTTTGCTAAGTATAAAAATGAGCTTCAATTTTTTCTTTTGATGCGCCTGAAAGAGTGGCAGCACATCACAGTAGCTCCTTTGACTTCCTTCATTTTACTTGATTTTTGGTATTACTCTCAACTTTTTTTGCTTTTTTTTATCACTTATGTTTTTTTTAGAACAATTTCCCTTGTAGATCAATAAAGTTTGTCTAAGTCTAAGTCTAATGAAAGAAGCTGCTGTTGTAAATATGTCCACTGGATGTCACAATAGCAATTGAGGTGTAACCCACGTCACACATGACTGTGTTTAAAGATGACGTGTCAGCTGACTTTAAGCGCCCTCTGGATTGGCTGCCGCTACTCCAATCAGCGAAGGTGCAAGCAATTAGGTGCTCCTGCTGTGGCTGGCGGCAGACTACTGCTGTGGCGACGCACAGTACCTTCTTTTACTGTAAATTATCCACTCAACAGATAAAATAACGAAACGGCAAGATGCAAAGACTTAAGTCAACATGACCATCATCTTTGAAGTAGATAGAATTCCGTGCAGCGCTCAGAATTTGTTGACGGTTCGATGCGCACCCAGAACTCCAATGTAAAAATGTGTGTTTCTACATATGTTGTTTGTTCTGTTTTATTTTATACTTAAATCTACCATGTTCACATTGGTCAAGTTTGTAGTTATGCTACCTTTAATTCGACTATTATTATGGTGTCATTTTGATAACTGTTTTGATTATATTATAATTGTAATATTTGAATGATGATAAATGAATGTGTTGTGGCGTTTGCGGATGTCACCAATGTGACGGTTTGAGGAATCACTCTGTGGTTTTTCCAAACTCGTCTTGAATGGTGAACCGCCAACGTGATAATGCTAAACAGGAATTGCTTAAAGTTTAGTGGCTTTGTAAGTACACTGAGACAAGGTCTAAGTTCACTGTGGTCTTCATGGTGTTTTGAAACTGCACCAATTTCTTCCTCAGAATGTTCGACTAACTTGAAGTGTTTTGCCAAGAGGATTAGTTGTAATGTGTACATTTTCAGAATGTGCATGTTCTATTTTTGGCCGAAGTAGGACTAAGAATTTTTTTTTGAAGTTTTCTTTATTTTATATTAATATACCATGATTTCACCTGTCTTGCCCGCGTGCGGCCCTGCTTATTTCAGCAAGACAATGCCAAGCCACGTGTTACATCAACGTGGCTTCATAGTAAAAGAGTGCGGGTACTAGACTGGCCTGCCTGTAGTCCAGACCTGTCTCCCATTGAAAATGTGTGGCGCATTATGAAGCCTAAAATACCACAATGGAGATGACTGTTGAACAAATTAAGCTGTACATCAAGCAAGAATGGGAAAGAATTCCACCTGAGAAGCTTAAAAAATGTGTCTCCTCAGTTCCCAAACGTTTACTGAGTGTTGTTAAAAGGAAAGGCCATGTAACAAAGTGGTGAACATACCCTTTCCCAACTACTTTGGCACGTGTTGCAGCCATGAAATTCTAAGTTAATTATTATTTGCAAAAAAAAAAAAGTTTATGAGTTTGAACATCAAATATCTTGTCTTTGTAATGCATTCAATTGAATATGGGTTGGAAAGGATTTGCAAATAATTGTATTCCGTTTATATTTACATCTAACACAATTTCCCAACTCATATGGAAACAGGGTTTGAATGCTTGTTTGTGTGTGTGTGTGTGTGTGTGTGTGTGTGTGCGTGTGTGTGTGTGTGTGTGTGTGTTTATATATATATATATATATATATATATATATATATATATATATATATATATATATATATATATATATATATATATATATACAGCATGTGTACTTATATAGATATTAAATATATGTGTAATATAATTACATAGGCATCTAAATAAATTTGATATCCAAATCACTACACTATTTTCAGTTATTTTTGTATTATTATTTATTACTATGTGTGCTGCCTCATAGTGAACTGTGATCACATTACACAGCTCGTGGTTCCATATCAAGGGTGAAAAATGACCCCGCGGGCCAGACTTCTTGTTAAACTTATGATGTCTCGCGGGCCGTAGTTTGGACACCCTTATGTTATGTTATTGAATGGAGACAAGTCAAACACTAGCGCCAGGTGGAAAACAGCCACTCAAGCTCCAGTTTGTCCCTTTAGGCTGCCCACAAGCTCATTGATTGGCTTTCTGGGGATGCCTTCCTGCCAAGGTGACAATGATTGGCAGCACCCAGCAGCAGACCCATCAGCGACGAGATGTGAGATAAGAGCGATAAAATAACCAAACCAAACCGAATTGTACAAAAAGTGGGCCGTACAAAAACCAAGGTGCTACTATATAATACAAAATCGGACAACTGCAACTTTCCTGACATTGTGACTTAATTAGAGTCAAACTGAGTATTTATATTATAAAAGGTCATTATTAATAACTGGCAGTAGGAACGATCACATAAACCGTATAAAAAAATTAGTGCGTGAGCAGTGGGCTGTGGGCTTTGACTTTGTGGATTATTTTGAGTCTTTCTATTTATTTCTATTGTGCAATGGGGTGGTTATCAATAATCACTGGTAAGAAGAACGATCACGTTAACTATATTATTTTTACAATGAGTGCACGGGCAGGTGTGCTGTGTGGGCTTTGATTTTGTGTATTATTTTGAGTCTGCAGTATGTTATGCAGTGTGGTGGCTATCATTGATAACTGACAGAAGGAATGATCTCATTAACGATATATTTTTTTCAAATGAGTTCACGAGCATTTGTACTGTAGGCCTTGACTTTGTTGATTATTTTGAGTCTCTCTATTTATGTATATTATCAAATGTGGTAGTTATCATTAATAACTGTCGGGAGGAACGATCATATGAACTTTTTATTTTTGAATGAGTGCGCAAACATGTGTGCTGTAGGCTTTGTCTTTGTGGAATATTTAGAGTCTTACTATTTATTTCTATTGTGCAATGTGGTGGTTATAAATAATAACTGATAAGAACAACAATCACATTAACTATATTATTTTGACAATGATTTCGCAGGCAGGTGTGCTGTGTGAGCTTTGATTTTGTGTATTATTTTGAGTCTTTGAGTCCGCAGTATGTTATGCAGTGTGGTGGCTACCATTGATAACTGACAAAAGGAATGATCTCATTAACGATACATTTTTTTCAAATGAGTTCACAAGCATTTGTACTATAGGCCTTGACTGTATTGATTATTTTGAGTCTCTCTATTTATTTATATTATCCAATGTGGTAGTTATCATTAATATCTGTCGGGAGGAACGATCATATTAACTTTTTATTTTTGAGTGAGTGCTCAAGCATGTGTGCTGTAGACTTTGTCTTTGTGGATTATTTTGTGTCCTTCTATCTATATCTATTATGCAATGTTGTAGTTATCATTAATAACTGCTGGGCGGAACGATCACATACATATTTTTATTTTGTATTTTTTAAATGAGTGTGTGAGCAGGTGTGCTGTGTTCTTTGACTTTGTAGACTATTTTGAGTCTTTCTATTTATTTCTATTTTGTAATGATTTGGGAGGGGTCCTTGTGCTGGCCCTGGAAAATAAATGGAAGTTTTGATCTGCTGACGACTTAAAAGTTGTGTCTAACTAATCAAATCTCCGCTTTTAGGATTCATTTCGCAAGTTTGAGGTGGTGAGCAGTGTTCATTACTCCTAGTTCATTATGATGCATTCTAAACCGTATGCTCAAAAATATGTTTTTCCTGGGGGACTGTTGCTGTCTCAAAGCTTTGAGTGGAGGCAAAAGTGCACAGTAGCTTGATGGTTGTCATATAGACAAAGACTTGCATCTCTGATATTTACAAGCTATTAACAACAAAGCGTCCAAACGGTGCAAACTTAATAGAGAGCCTACTTGGTATTAATTGCACGGTTAATGGAATACTGACGGCCGACAGAGAAAACTGGACATGAAAGGCATACATTTGCTGTCTTTATTGATGTGGAGATGCCACTATAAAAAGGCCCACTGTGTTTGGTGTTAGGTTCCAGTAAGAGCACATAAAGAAGATGTTTCCGTTTTTGTTTTTATATACTAATGGAGACCCATACAAGTAAGAATGGCTGGAGGTTTAAATGGTGTCTTTGGTGTGGAAAACCCATCAGTGCACTGCCTCTCATTGGCCATTTGCATTAAAGGTCTCAAGCTGCTTTTGATTGAGGTTGGCAGTGGTGTGTTTTATTGACGGTGGTTGTGCTGGTGTAACCTTTTAAACGTTCCATTGCTTGGCTAGCTGTCATCCTATGAAGGGGTGTCAAACCCAATCACACAGGGGAACAACATTCAAAGCACACTTTATAGAAACAGGATGTATGTACAAAATGTGCATGAGTTTTTTTCAATTACTCCACTCATGTGCATTTATTTTTTTAACACTGGTGTAGAGAGAATCCTGAAGAATTTAGAGTTAATCCTCCTTTTTAGTTGTCCCATTTACTCTCTGTAAAGCACCAGTTCCATTGGCAGCAAAACAGGCCCAGAGCATAATAATACTACCACCACCATGCTTGACAGTTGGTCTGGTGTTCCTGGGATTAAAGGCCTCACCTTTTCTCCTCCAAGCATAGTTCTGGGTATAGTGGCCAAACAGCTCAATTTTTGTTTAATCTGACATCACATATACAAAGATAAGACCTTCTGGAGGAAAGTTCAGCAGATATACGGGCGGTATAGCTCGGTTGGTAGAGCAGCCGTGCCAGCAACTTGAGGGTTGCAGGTTCGATCCCCGCTTCCGCCATCCTAGTCACTGCCGTTGTGTCCTTGGGCAAGACACTTTACCCACCTGCTCTCAGTGCCACACACACTGGTTTAAAGGCCTACTGAAACCCACTACTACCGACCACGCAGTCTGATAGTTTATATATCAATGATGAAATCTTAACATTGCAACACATGCCAAAACGGCCGGGTTAATTTATTAAGTGCAATTTTAAATTTCCCGGCAAACTTCCGGCTGAAAACGTTTCGATATAATGACGTTTGCGCGTGACGTCAACAGTGGAAGCGGAAGTATTCGTAGCCCATTGAATCCAATACAAAAAGCTCTGTTTTCATTTCAAAATTCCACAGTATTCTGGACATCTGTGTTGGTGAATCCTTTGCAATTTGTTTAATGAACAATGGAGACTGCAAAGAAGAAAGCTGTAGGTGCAATCGGTGTATTAGCGGCAGACTATAGCAACACAACCAGGAGCACTTTGATGATAGCAGACGCGCTAGCCGAACGACCTCACCTTGACTTCCTCCGTCTCCGGGCCGCCAACCGCATCGGTGATCGGGTGAAGTCCTTCGTCGTACCGTCGATCGCTGGAACGCAGGTGAGCAAGGGTCGTGATGAGCAGATGAGAGCTGGCGTAGGTGCAGAGCTAATGTTTTTAGCATAGCTCTGTCGAGGTTCCGTAGCTAAGTTAGCTTCAATGGCGTCGTTAGCAACAGCATTATTAAGCTTTGCCAAGCAGGAAAGCATTAACCGTTTATTTACATGTCCAGAGTTTGGTAGTATTGTTGATCTTCTGTCTATCCTTCCAGTCAGTGACTTATTTGTTTTGTTTCTATATGCAGTAAAGCCCGATGCTATCATGTTAGCTCAGTAGCTAAAGAGCTTCATCGATGTATTGTCGTGGACATAAAAGTCACTGTGAATGTCCATTTCGCGTTCTCGACTCTCATTTTCAAGAGGATATAGTAGTGGTTTAAAATACAAATCCGTCATCCACAATAGAAAAAGGAGAGAGTGTGGAATCCAATGAACCCTTGTACCTAAGTTACGGTCAGAGCGAAAAAAGATAACGTTCTGCACTGCACGCTAGTCCTTCACTTTCACGTTCCTCATCCACGAATCTTTCATCCTCGCTCAAATTAATGGGGTAATCGTCGCTTTCTCGGTCCGAATCTCTCTCGCTGCTGGTGTAAACAATAGGAAAATATGAGCAGTCCTTCCTCCGGTGTCGTCACGCTA
>NC_084753.1:21536309-21593809 GCF_033978785.1 Entelurus aequoreus | reverse complement strand
CACAAAGCAAACTATAATCTGCTACTCAAGAATACACAACAATTCTTCCCAACAAAAGAGGAGAAATATAACCTAACAGGAAAAAATCTAATTTAAAACATATGTATGCGCGTACAACACTTAAAACTTTTAGTATATCAGTATGTGGGATTAAATTATGGAATGGATTAACCAAAGAAATAAAACAAAGCACCAATATGATTCAGTTTAAGAGACTGTTCAAACTGCAAGTGTTCACAAAGTACACAGAACAAGAATTATGATGAACATCTTGAACCCTTTTTTTCCTTCTTTCTTTTATTGAGACATGGACTATGTATGTATTTAATATTTGTATGTTTACCATGGTATATTATTTATTTATTATATATCTGATCACTGTTCTGTTACAGAAAACAAGGCAATTGGATAAAATTGCTATGGTATGAAAAGGGGTAGGATTAAATAAACTCTGCTTCTTCCCACTCCCTTTTCGGACGTGCTGTAATGAAACCACTAGAAATATGTGATGCATTACATTGTATCGTATGCATGTTGGAAATAAACTGAAACTGAACTGAACATAGGTTTTAGCTTATTTTTCTACATTATAATGTAAGAAAGTCAGCAAGTAATATTTCCAAACTCTCCAATGCGTCTTCCAATGCAGTCCAGCGGAGTATAGAAGCGGCTAATAGAGAGATCCTGGTCCTATTGTATCAAACCAAATCCCAAACATCAACAACAACCAGTTGCATTGCATTTGCAGCTGGAGGGCTTAAGCCTCATCTTGTTTGCGTGTGCGCTCCGGCACATTTTGTGCGTCTTTGTCCGGGGGGGGGGGTTGTGTGTGAATCTCGACCTGTTTTATCTGTCTATCAGGGATGCTACTTCAGATGTAATTTGTTTCAGCCGAGCTAATTGAAACCGCCATTCAACAAGCCGCTGTGGATATTGTCCGCCCTGAAAAGGCGACGGTCCTTTCTCTCGCCACCATTGTTTGGGAATGTAATGAATTTTATGTCGCCGGCGCTCTGCCGGTAGAGAAATCCATTTTTCTCCCCCCCGGTCCCGAGCTCTTTTGTCGTAGCTCGCCAACCTCATCCTTCAGTTCATCAATAGCCACTTTATGTGCCAATCTGTGGCCAGGGAATGACATTATTACGAGGCTAAACAGCACCTCTAATACGGCCCTCCCCTCCTCTTTCAGATCTCTACAAAAACGGACTTCAGAGGGACACCTTTCTACCTTTCATCGCCGCGCTGAAGGTAGAAACAAAGTCACATCCCTCTCTTGTGTTGCTAACATATTCCTGTATATACGACACTTTTTATTTTTTTTGCAAGTTGCTCTTTAGTAGTTTGATGTTCTCTGCTTGCTGATGCCTCTCACGGTGTCGCAAAGCTTGTCTTTGATCATAGAAAGAAGCGAAAGTAAAGATAGGCAGGGGGGGGAAAAGGGTCATATAAACCTTGGTGCACCCGCCGAGTCACAAACCCAGACTGTTTACATTTCAAAAGTACAACAACAAAAAAAAGGGGGGCGGGGGGGCGACTGCGAAGATGCGGCCCGTTTTGCATCTGGAGCGAATAAACTGCTTTGCAATTGTAAGTAGCCGGCGCCATTATCCCACCTTGCATCCCAGATGAACGTTGATGTGTTTGGAGTGATCCTGATAGTTGCATAATAATCTGTTTTGATGAATTTTGCAACAGCTGTGGGTGGAATTCTTGCGCCTTTTGCTGTCATTTAGTCCAAACAGTGTTCACCTATTAGGGCTTTAATGATAGTCTGATTTGCGCTGTTACAGGTTAGAATATTATGCAAACATTATTTGTTTTTTGTTTTGAGTTGAGTTGACTTTAATTTTATTTGGAACTTGGGCTGGGCGATATGGACTTTTATTAATATCTCGATATTTTTAGGCCATGTCACGATACACGATATACAGGTATATCTCGATATTTTGCCTTAGCCTTGAATTAACACTTGATGCATATAATCAATTGAGTAGTCGTGAGTTCAATCCCGGCCTCGGGATCTTTCTGTGTGGAGTTTGCATGTCCTCCCCGTGACTGCGTGGGTTCCCTCCGGGTACTCCGGCTTCCTCCCACCTCCAAAGACATGCACCTGGGGATAGGTTGATTGGCAACACTAAATTGACCCTAGTGTGTGAATGTGAGTGTGAATGTTGTCTGTCTATCTGTGTTGGCCCTGCGATGAGGTGGCGACTTGTCCAGGGTGTACACAGCCTTCCGCCCGATTGTAGCTGAGATAGGGTCCAGCGCCCCCCGCGACCATGAAGGGAATAAGCGGTAGAAAATGGATGGATGGATGGATGGATGGACGGGCATATAATCACACCAGTATGATGATTTTATGTTTGGAAGTAGAATTGTCTCACATCAACTCATATATATATCAATATGATATTAATACATATGCTTATATTAATAAATATACAAATACAAATAGAAATTTAATATAGGGATAAATAAATAATTTGTATAAATAAACGCATATTTGTAAATATATTTTTATTATTGAATAAAATTTATAAATATAAAAATGTGACATACAAATAAATCAAGAATTTGTATAAACGTGTATTTGTAAATATATTTTTGAGATTTGAATATAAATATGCTTGATTTTGTATTTGTATTGATTTTGCATATGTGGATCGCTTTTTTGCTTTTGTGTCGATGAGACATTCCTCCCACAAACCAGATGCACAAATAAATGTGACCTACACACTCCCCTGAACAACCAGCAGAGGGCACGGCAGCCAGAGCGGTCCCGGGTCACAGAGCATTGTATGCATTATATGCAAAATGCCCGGAGTTCTCTGCACAAAAACGATCCACGTCTTTGCAGAGAGAACGCACAACGGGCCTGAGCTAGCTAAGGTTAGCGTTGTATTAGCTAATGCTAAGTTATCCAAATAATCTGAAAGACGGTGCTAGCTGCTTATTTTATTGTATCAATGCCGTTTAATGACCTTGTCCCGATGTAGATACTGATCTCTTATCAGGCTGCTGCCCTCTGCTGGTTGTTCAGGGGAGTGTGTAGGTCACATTTATTTGTGCATCTGGTTTGTGGGAGGAATGTCTCATCGACACAAAAGCAAAAAAGCGATCCACATATGCAAATTCAATAGAAATACAAAATTAAGCCTATTTATATTCAAATCTCAAAAAATATATTTACAAATACACGTTTATGTATGCAAATTCTTGATTTATTTGTATGTCACATTTTTATATTTATACATTTTATTTTTATATATTTTCAAATCTCAAAAATATATTTACAAATACGCGTTTATTTATACAAATTATTTATTTATTTGTATGTTCCCAACGTGTCCTGGGTTTTCCCCGTGGCCTTCTACCGGTCGGACGTGCCCTAAACACCTCCCTAGGGAGGCGTTCGGGTGGCATCCTGACCAGATGCCCGAACCACCTCATCTGGCTCCTCTCGATGTGGAGGACCAGCGGCTTTTTTTGAGCTCCCCCCGGATGGCAGAGCTTCTCACCCTATCTCTAAGGGAGAGCCCCGCCACCCGGCGGAGGAAACTCATTTCGGCCGCTTGTACCCGTGATCTTGTCCTTTCGGTCATAATCCAAAGCTATTGACCATAGCTGAGGATGGGAACGTAGATCGACCGGTAAATTAAGAGCTTTGCCTTCCGCCTCAGCTCCTTCTTCACCACAACGGATCGATACAGCGTCCGCATTACTGAAGACGCCGCACCAATCCGCCTGTCAATCCCACGATCCACTCTTCCCTCACTCGTGAACAAGACTCCGAGGTACTTGAACTCCTCCACTTGGGGCAGGGTCTCCTCCGCAACCCGGAGATGGCACTCCACCCTTTTCCGGGCGAGAACCATGGACTCGGACTTTGAGGTGCTGATTCTCATCCCAGTCGCTTCACACTCAGCTGCGAACCGATCCAGTGAGAGCTGAAGATCCTGGCCAGATGAAGCCACCAGGACAACATCATCTGCAAAAATCAGAGACCTAATCCTGCAGCCACCAAACCGGATCCCCTCAACGCCTTGACTGCGCCTAGAAATTCTGTCCATAAAAGTTATGAACAGAATCGGTGACAAAGGGCAGCCTTGACGGAGTCCAACCCTCACTGGAAACGTGTCCGACTTACTGCCGGCAATGCGGACCAAGCTCTGACACTGATCATACAGAGAGCGGACCGCCACAATCAGACATACCGATACCCCATACTCTCTAAGCACTCCCCACAGGACTTCCCGAAGGACACGGTCGAATGCCTTCTCCAAGTCCACAAAGCACATGTAGGCAAACTCCCATGCACCCTCAAGGACCCTGCCGAGAGTATAGAGCTGGTCCACAGTTCCACGACCAGGACGAAAACCACACTGTTCCTCCTGAATCCGAGGTTCGACTATCCGGCGTAGCCTCCTCTCCAGTACACCTGAATAGACCTTACCGGGAAGGCTGAGGAGTGTGATCCCACGATAGTTAGAACACACCCTCTGGTTCCCCTTCTTAAAGAGAGGAACCACCACCCCGGTCTGCCAATCCAGAGGTACCGCCCCCGATGTCCACGCGATGCTGCAGAGTCTTGTCAAAAACAGCCCCACAGCATCCAAAGCCTTAAGGAACTCCGGGCGGCTCTCATCTACCCCTGGGGCCTTGCCACCGAGGAGCTTTTTAACGACCTCAGCAACCTTAGCCCCAGAAATAAGAGAGCCCACCACAGATTCCCCAGGCCCTGCTTCCTGATAGGAAGACGTGTTGGTGGGATTGAGGAGGTCTTCGAAGTATTCCTTCCACCGATCCACAACATCCGCAGTCGAGGTCAGCAGAACACCATCCTCACCATACACGGTGTTGATAGTGCACTGCTTCCCCTTCCTGAGGCGGCGGCTGGTGGTCCAGAATCGCTTCGAAGCCGTCCGGAAGTCGTTTTCTATGGCTTCCCCGAACTCCTCCCGTGTAAAAGCCGCACACCGTTTGGCCTGTCGGAACCTGTCCGCTGCCTCAGGAGTCCTATGTGCCAAAAGAACCCGATAGGACTCCTTCTTTAGCTTGACGGCATCCCTCACCGCCGGTGTCCACCAACGGGTTCTAGGATTACCGCCACGACAGACACCAACTACCTTGCGGCCACAGCTCCAATCAGCCGCCTCAACAATAGAGGTGCGTAACATGGTCCACTCGGACTCAATGTCCAGCACCTCCCTCGTGACATGTTCAAAGTTCTTCCGGAGGTGGGAATTGAAATTCTCTCTGACAGGAGACTCTGCCAGACGTTCCCAGCAAACCCTCACAATGCGTTTGGGCCTGCCAGGTCTGTCCGGCATCCTCCCCCACCATCGCAGCCAACTCACCACCAGGTGGTGATCGGTAGAAAGCTCCGCCCATCTCTTCACCCGAGTGTCCAAAACATTGGTTAATCCATTCCATCATTTAATTCCACATACTGATGTACTGAAGGTCTTAAGTGTTGTATGCGCGTACAAATGTTTTAAATAAAATTTTTCTCTAAGATTATAATTCTCCTCTTTTGTTGAGAAGAATTGTTGTGTATTCTTGAGTAGCAGATTATAGTTTGTTTGTGTATAATTTTAGCTGTTTGGCTTGGTTATGGTTTTAATTTATTTCAGACATACATACGGGTGCATCGCATATTTCCAGTTTCTTGTTACAGCATGTCCAAAAAGGAATAGGAAGAAGAACTATAAGTTACATTTGAATTTTGTCTCCTCTATATTCATATTTAATATAACAATAAAACACCATAACACATTTTCAACTACTTTTTTTTATTTATTGTGTATTTGTTTAAGACATATTTTTTAACAATTGAATCAACATAAAAAGTTAATTGTAATTAACTTTAACACAGAATTAATTAACATAGAACAAGAATTATGATGAAAATCTTAAACCCTTTTTTTCTCGTTTATTTTTAATTTTTAATTGAGACAGATTATTTATGTATTTAATATTTGTTTGCTTACAATAGTATATTATTTATTTATTATTTGTTTGTTCACTGTTCTGTTACAGAGAACAAGAAAATTGGATAAAATTGCTATGGTATGAAAAGGGGTAGAATTAAATAAGCTCTGCTTCTTCCTACTCCTTTTCGGACGTACTGTAATGAAACAACTGGAAAGATGTGATGAATTACATTGTATCCTATGCATGTTCCAAATAAATTAAAACTGAACTGAACTGTTTAACAATATTTTAAATAGAAAGATTTTGAAAAAAAAATATTAAAAAGTATTTTAATGTTTATGGTTTTAATTTATTTTGAACATGCATGTTACAATATGGTACATCTCATATTTTAGGCGTACCCCTTTTAACCTCCTCCTTTTCCATTTTATAGCAATTTCTTACACATAAAGATTCACACACAAAAAATACCAATGAGAGGAGTACACTTATTTGCAAAGAAAAATACACACAAAAAATTTTATAAAAAGATGAATGAACCATCTCTAGGAATTTTCAAAATGGGGTCCTGGGACCCCATCAAGTCATAAAAATGGGGTCCCACAGTAAATTTTTGGGCTCCCACTTTTTTGTAAGCGTTTTGAAAACAAATGATAAATGTATGCATTATCTTGTTATATCTCACATTTTATACTATGTTTTGGAAAAAGGTTGTCATAAACATTACTTAATTCATAAAAAAAATTATACAAAATAAAATGTATTCAGTTATAAACAAACATTCATTCACTTTTTTCTTCCTTCTTTCCGGAAATTTGCATCTTTTCTGATTTCAATGCGTAAAAAGACGCGTTAATGCCAACACTGAAAATACTGATGAACTTTGATGGCAATTTTCTGATTTGCTCTCCACTTTAGAGTTTATTTTTATACACATAATGGTGTTTATATTCTTTAAATGACAATGGATACCTAATTAGAAAGTAGATATAAGTTCATAAAAAGGCAGAAAAAGTGCAATAAAGATTAAATGAAAAATACTCTTGCAGTTTAGTTGTCAATTTTCCTATTTGTTCCTCCTATTTATAGGTGTATTTAATTAAATGAATATGTGGAATAAAACAACACAACAAATGCAAACTATGACTGTGTTTATATTTTTTTAAATAGCTACAGAGAAAAAATAAACCACCTAAATTAGTGTTAAAATTGTAAACATGCAACACATTTGTTC
Organism: Entelurus aequoreus; assembly: GCF_033978785.1. Taxonomy (NCBI): domain Eukaryota; kingdom Metazoa; phylum Chordata; class Actinopteri; order Syngnathiformes; family Syngnathidae; genus Entelurus; species Entelurus aequoreus. Next base: position 21,586,641 of record NC_084753.1, on the reverse strand, counting down.
ACTTCCTGTACTCAATTTGTAACACAAACAATTTAAATAAATAAATAATAAAGACCACAGAACTTTCCTCCAGAAAGTCTTATCTTTGTCCATGTCAGATGAAACAAACATTGAGCTGTTTGGCCACAACACCCAGCAATCTGTTTGATTGAGAGAAGGTGAGGCCTTTAATCCCAGGAACACCAAGCCTACCGTCAAGCATGTTGGTGGTAGTATTATGCTCCAGGCCTGTTTTGCTGCCAATGGAACTGGTGCTTTACAGAGAGTAAATGGGACAATGAAAAAGGAGGATTACCTCCAAATTCTTCAGGACAACCTAAAATCATCAGCCCGGAGGTTGGGTCTTGGGCGCAGTTGGGTGTTCCAACAGGACAATGACCCCAAACACACGTCAAAAGTAATAGAGTAATGGCTAAATCCGGCTAGAATTAAGGTTTTAGAATGGCCTTCCCAAAGTCTTGACTTAAATGTGTGGGCAATGCTGAAGAAACAAGTCCATGTCAGAAAACCAACAAATTTAGCTGAACTGCACCAATTTTGTCAAGAGGAGTGGTCAACAATTCAACCAGAAGCTTGCCAGTAGTTTGAGGATGGTTACCAAAAGCGCTTTAGTGCAGTGAAACTTGACAAGGGACTTGTAACCAAATATTAACATTGCTGTATGTATACTTTTGACCCAGCAGATTTGCTCACATTTTCAATAGACCCATAATAAATTCATAAAAGAACCAAACTTCATGAATGTTTTTTTGTGACCAACAAGTATGTACTCCAATCACTCTATCACAAAAAAATAAGAGTTGTAGAAATGATTGGAAACTCAAGACAGTCATGACATTGAAGTGAACAGAAGTGTATGTAAACTTTTGACCACGACTGTATGTATATGCATGTATATATATATATATATATATATATATATATATATATATATATATATATATATATATATATATATATATATATATATATATATATATATATATATATATATATATATATATATATATATATATATATGTATGTATATATATATGTGTGTGTATATATATATATATATATATATATATATATATATATATATATATATATATATATATATATATATATATATATACACATATATATATATTAAGGGTGTAACGGTACGTGTATTTGTATTGAACTGTTTCGGTACGGGGGGTTCGGTTCGGTTCGGAGGTGTACCGAACGAGTTTCCACACGAACATATTAAGTAGCGCACTGCACGGACGGACATAAGTAGCGTACCGCATGTTGTGTAAACAATGCACACCGAGGCACAACACACGGCATGCTTGTGTAACGCAGGTGTCAAATACATACTTTTGCGGAGACTATTAGGCTCTTGCTACCGGTAGCAGGAAATGGCAAGTAGACAGGACGTGATGGGAAACAGATTGTATTTCTGCTCGATGTAGGTTTTTATTCTCGTTTTCACCCGAAATATTGTGCTGACGGGATTCTAAACTAAATGCCTATTTGTTAACTTTATAGAGCCGACTACCAGCGCCGGATTTTTGGTCATTAAGCTGTGTGTGACTGTAGATGCGGAGTTGGTGAGTCCATGTTTATGAAAATATATTAGTCTTTCTTCCATTGTTTCATTGCAACAGTCTTTGTGGCATATTTCTCAGTCGTCCATATACAAGGTCTATGACTTGAACCAATGATAATTATTGTGTATTGAATGTACGTTTTGAGTGTGTTTGATAATAAGCACATTTAGTGCACTGACCGAATTGTATAGGTCATATTTATGCTGCTAATGGTTATTTTAGCACTTTATTGCATATTGTGATTCTGACATGTATGTTGATTTATATTGTACAATATTGAGGAAAAAACTAGAACCTGTTCTGAATACTTTATAATGCAATTAGTGTTATTTCATGAAGATATTTGATTTGTGTACACATTGATTTATAAGGATGGTCCTGGTTTTTACACAGGCCAGGCTTCTCTTTATGATGGCGAGCTAAGGATAAAAAGCATCTAGTCCAAGGATCGTTCTTGGGAGATTCCAGCCAGGAACCCCACCACCTGTTCTGTCTGGGCTGGTAGGAGGCTCTCGAGCCAACCCTTTACACATTTTCACCCTTAACCGCAGCACATGGACTGGACTGCTTTACTCTCCAAAACCTTTCTCCGAGAACTGCATTATCTGAGCTGAGATTTAAACAATAACCAGAGACACTCAATAATTGAATTGGAACACGCACAGAGCGATTTCTATTTTTGGGCAGAATTATTATAGTGTTCCCAACGTTAAAAGGATAAAGCCATTGTTTACAAATTTGGTAAATAAATAACCAAAACATTTATATTTTGTTGTTTTCTTACTGTACCGAAAATGAACCGAACCGTGACCTCTAAACCAAGGTACGTACCGAACCGAAATTTTTGTGTACCGTTACACCCTTAATATATATATATATATATATATGTCTTAATTATATTATCAAAACAAAAAAATAGTGCTCGATACCGTGGTAGAGATTTAAATCTCCTGATGATTGAGGAAACCCCTTATGAAACAGGCCTGTAGAGATGAAATAGTCTTGTGATTTTTTTCCCACACATACATATATATATATATATATATATATATATATATATATATATATATATATATATATATATATATATATATATATATATATATATATATATATATATATATATATATATATATATATATATATATATATGTATATACAGTATGTATATATTTAATCTGTCCTGTGCAGCCACTCAGGAAAATCATATATGCTGTACATATTTACTATTGAAAGAGATGGGTGAGATACTTCTCTTGTTGCCTAATTTGTATTTGACTTTATCAAATGTTTGAGTACAATTTAATTAAACAACACCAGTTTTCTTTTACGTAATAGAGAAATTTATCACAACTATTTATCTATATTATGGAGGAATGTAGTTAATTATAGAACGTTATTTGTATATATCCAATGTTATTTAAAAAAGTATTGATTTTGAATCGAGAATCGTTTTGAATCGAATAGTTACCGCCAGAATCGAATCAAATCGAATGGTGTATTGCCCAAATATTCCAAGCCCTACTATACTGTATATTATATCATATTTGTATTTATTTTTTGCTCCGAGAGTTAAAGTTAAAGTACCAATCATTGTCACACACACAACCATAACCACTCGGAAGTAATCGTGGACCAGAGCGACAAAAACATGTAATAAAGTGATTAAAATAATTGTTTTACATTCCTTTATCCACTGTCTATGCTGGGAAATGGGCTCCGCTTCTGTAGATGACATCACACTAAGAACACATATTTTCCGGATTATAAGGCGCACTTAAAATAATTTTTTTCCCTCAATACTTGACAGTGCGCCTTATAACCCGGTGCGCCTAATGTAAGGAATACGTTCGGTTGAGTTTACCGACCTCGAAGCTATTTTATTTGGTACATGGTGTAATGATAAGTGTGACCAGTAGATGGCAGTCAAACATAAAAGATAAGTGTAGGCTGCACTATGATGGGTCTCAAGTAAACGACACCAACATTAAATGTTTAAATGTTCCATTGAAAATATAGAACATTACACAACGCGCTCAAAAATCTTATCAAAATATTTTAGTATTAGTAAGCTATGAAGCCGCACCGCTTGATGGATTGTCGGCGCATTAAACATACGGGTATTATTATGGTGTGTGTATAAGGTAAGACATATTATCTGGTGTTTTGTATCGCAATATAATGCAAAAGCAATGTTTCTTACCTTCTGGTACTTGCTGATCTGTATTTGGGATCTGCATAAACCCTGAAAAATTGCGCGCGTCCGTGCCGACGTCGTAGTCTATAAGCTTCTTCTTTTTCTCTATCTTCTTTTTATGGGACATTCATCCTCTGCTGTTGCCATTTCTAATATAAAGTCGTGTAAAGTTCTTACTTATATCTGTCAGTAAACTCCCCATGAAATCGTTAAAACATACTGGTGTAGTCAGTTTACATTATTCACCCAAGGAACTTTAGTTATTAGAGAGTTCCGGTCGGACGGTTTCTCACGTGACACATTTCCGGTGTGGTTGTTATTTATATAAGTAAAGTCTGAATGTCATTAAAACTGTTAGCGCCATCTTTTTGACACTTCTTCCACTCCCGTCCTTGCACGCTACACCGCTACAACAAAGATGACGGGGAGAAGACGCTGCCGAAGGTGAGCCACGTAAATAAGACCGCCCACAAAACAGAAAGCGTCTTGAAGATGATTTGTAAAACATAATATATGCAACATTTTGACCAAAAAAACACCATTACATGTTATGTAGACCAGTGGTCCCCAACCACCGGTCCGGGCACCGGCACCGGTCCGTGACGCATTTGCTACCGAGCCGCACAGAGACATTAACTAATTTATAACCGACCGCATTTTCTACTACTTAACTTTCGCCAGTCCCACCAGACACACCAATAAGCTTGTTCATAGATAGATGTATTATAAAACTCCTGATAGGAAGTCGCCATTTGCTATATTTGTTACATCTTCGTTACATGGGTCAATGCACATTAATAAACATGAAATCTAAAGGTGCCACATCGTAGCCAAAAGCTAGGTTCCATCTGCAGTCTGCGGTAGGTTGATGACCTAAGATCAGGGCGGATCAAGAACAAAGTGACCATAGTAGTTAAAGTGCATAAGGCAGATGGAGATGTGTTAAATTGTTGCATATAATACTTGTGCTGAAGGAAGGAAATACACATCTCCTTTGGCCTAGTAAGTTAAAGTGCTGGTATTATTGCACAAAGTCCTATTACACAAGTAGTTAGCAATAACAGATATATTTACGCATCGAAAATTGGACCTAAAAAGCTAACAGTGTATCTACGTATGAACTATTGCACAAAATATGAATACATAACTTTTAGAATGGAAATACAAATCCACAGATCTAATGGCAAGTATTTCTAGCTTTCTTATACAGTATATCCATGGTCTTGTCCTTAAATGTGATCTATCTCCTATAACCCATTAGATCATACTTGCCAACCCTCCCGTTTTTAGCGGGAGAATCCCAGTATTCAGCGCCTCTCCCGACAACCTCCCGGCAGAGATTTTCTCCCGACAAACTCCCGGTATTCAGCCGGAGCTGGTGGCCACGCCCCCTCCAGCTCAATGCGGACCTGAGACTGAGTGGGGACAGCCTGTTCTCACGTCCGCTTTCCCACAATATAAACAGCTTGCCTGCCCAATTACGTCATAACATCTAGGGCTTTTAGAGAGTAGAGTGCACAACTGCGCACACAACAAGGAGACGAAGCAGAAGAACGAGGAAATTACAGACATGGCGACGCCGTCGACGAGCAAGATGAAGAAATATGCTTGCAAGTTCCAAAACGAATGGAAACAATAATTTCAGTTCATCCAGGACAGTTCGAAGGGGAAGGTGTATGTTGCCTGTAAATTTTGTAGAACAGACTTCTCCATTGAACACGGTGGCCGAAATGATATACTCAGTCATGAACGGAGAAGTTAAACAGGACAATACTGCCATCTAATGGATAGCCACCGGAACACTGAAATTCAAGTATTTCTTTTATTTATATGTAAATAAAATATATATATATATATATATATATATATATAGCTAGAATTCACTGAAAGTCAAGTATTTCATATATATATATATATATATATATATATATATATATATATATATATATATATATATATATATATATATGAAATATATATGAAATACTCGAGTTGGTGAATTCTAGCTGTAAATAACCACGCCCCCAACCACCCCCGCCCAACCTCCCGATATTGGAGGTCTCAAGGTTGGCAAGTATGCATTAGATACTAAAGCCAAAAAAAAGCCCACTACTAGCAAAAAATTAGCAAAAAACAAAAGTCTACGAAGAGCTTTTTTGCAAAGGGAAAAGGCCAGGGGCTCCCACTAATTGAATGTTATGGTGAATTTTTTCATGTATTAATTTTTCATGCACTTATTTGCTATATCTATCTGCCACACGTGGAACAATTAATGTAGTTTGCCACCCGCCTACATTATACCGGTCCCTGGTGCAAAAAAGGTTGGGGACCACTATTGTCGACCACAAGGAAGTGTTTCAATTTAGAAAAAACAAATATATATATGACTCCTTTAATGCGCCCTATAATCCGGTGCGCCATATATATGAAAAAAGATCAGAAATAGACCATTCGTCGGCAGTGCGCCTTTTTCAGGATTTATGCAGATCCCAAATACAGATCAGCAAGTACCAGAAGGTAAGAAAAGTTGCTTTTGCATTATATTGCGGTACAAAACACCAGATAATATGTCTTACCTTATACACACACCATAATAATACTCGTATGTTTAATGCGCCGACAATCCATCAAGCGGTGCCCTATGGTCCGGAAAAAAACGGTAGTTATCTACTCAAATGCTTATTGATATTATGGGGAATGACTGCCAGATTCATTTTCAGGAGCAAAAAACTACAAAAAGAGAACTTGTTATTGAAATGAGGGTCATCTGAGTCCTTTAACAAGATGAAGTGTTGTAATGTTGCATCTCCAGAAGTCCACACCGAGCAGCACCCTCACGCTCTTTAATCCACCCTCATCAAGGTCCTGAATGCCTGTTGTCTCCCTCTGCCCCGCACTACCTCCTCGCTTTCAGCCGTCCATGTTTCCTTTTGTGAGGCCATCTGGTTTTGTCGGGGTGGGGGGCTCTTTTTTCGGCGAGTTCACCCCGGTCCCCTCTATAGCGATCCGCCGCGGAAAGTTAAAGCGTGTTTTTTTCCGCGGGGGTCACGCCGCTAACTAGCTGACCCTTAATGGATTGAATTAATGCTTGCAGGGGTGCGGGCCCTCCTCCCCGGTGCATGTCGCTGTCGTGCCTGAATAGGGTGAATGATGGTGTTAAAAGTTTTTTAAAGATAGCCTGTGACATTTCCACCCGGTCACCTGGCCTGAAGAGGACGAGGTTAATCCACCTCTTCTGTCCGCTTGGGTTGACGTCTTTATTTAACTATTGACTTCTGATTAGACGGAACCCTCTTTGCGGTTCCCTCTGCAACCCAAATCTCTACTTTTTAGTTTTGACTATATCATTTGAGTGTGGCTGCTCATAGGTGCCGGACAATACCCAGCACCCACGTGGGATTGATGGCAACTGTCAATCTATAAAATAATTTTCGATAAATCATGACCGGTTTGGTCCTTTTTACATAGTCACAAATGATATACCGTATTTTTCGGAGTATAAATCGCTCCGGAGTATAAGTCGCACCGGCCGAAAATGCATAAAAAAGAAGGAAAAAAACAAATTTAAGTTGAGCTGGAGTATAAGTCGCATTTTTGGGGGAAATTTATTTGATAAATCCCAACACCAAGAATAGACATGTAGTGGATTGTCCGAAGCTTAAACAGCAACAAAAGTGAATTTAGTACAAAAAGTTTATTTACTCATAGTCAAAAGTGCATAAGTTGGATTGTTTTGTCCCTGCAAACAAACAGACGTCCTCCGGAGGACACACAACAAAAGCAATCTCTCTCGAGTCCTGGTCTCCTGGCCATTTTATCTGTTTCTTCGTGCGTCGATCTGTTTTCCTCTTGCGTCACGGTTTTGTTGTTTTCGACCTGTCTGTTCCATAACAACCTCAAATCTCTTAGTCATACTTAGACAATCAAAACATTTTAAAGACTGGTTGGCATGACTTCATATTAAACTTTGGCCAGAATAGAAGAGAAATGAAATGAGCGTACATTCTTGACAGACATGAAATATAGTTCAAAGGTCAGAAATTCTACTATGACATTTGAAAGGCAATTTAAAATAAATAAAGAAGAAAAGTAGAATAGTGAACAACAGGCTGAATAAGTGTACATTAAATGACGCATAAATAACCAACTGAGAACGTGCCTGGTATGTTAACGAGACATTATGCTGAGAGTCATTCAAATAACTATAACATATAGAACATGCTATACGTTTACCAAACAATCTGTCACTCCTCATCGCTAAATCCCATGAAATCTTATACGTCTAGTCTCTTACGTGAATGAGCTAAATAATATTATTTGATATTTTACGATAATGTGTTAATAATTTCACACATAAGTCGCTCCTGAGTATAAGTCCCACCCCCGGCCAAACTATGAAAAAAACTGCGACTTATAGTCCGAAAAATACGGTAGTCTATAACTAATAGAGTCCAACCAAGATTTCATTATGCCCGAAAATAAACTAATGACACAATCTTCTTGACTCGAATGAAGGGCATACTTACTCAACAGCCATACATGTCACACTAAGGGTGGCAGTATAAGCAACCCCGACACTGTCATAAACATGTGCCATATTGTGAAACCACACCAAACAACGACCACAAACGCATTTTGGAAGAATATTTGCACCGCAACACGAAATAAACACCACAAAACAAATTCCCAGAATTCCCTGAAGCGCCAACTCTTCCGGGACGCTACAATATAAACAAACGCCATTGGTGGATCTACACCTAACATCCACTGTAATGATACAACGTGCAATAGCGTATCTAGTCGATACTACTATGATTACATCGAAATTTTTTAACATGACAAAATCTTCTCTTGTTTTTTTTTAATGTATATTATGTTTATAAACTCAGGAAATACGTCCCTGGACACATGAGGATTGATACCCAAACTTGTGGTATCATCCAAAACTAATGTAAAGTATCCAAACAACAGAAGAATAAGTGATCATTACATTTTAACAGAAGTGTAGATAGAACATGTTAAAAGAGAAAGTAAGCAGATATTAACAGTAAATGAACAAGTAGATTAATAATTCGGTAAAACTTAAGTATGGGGAACATATTCACCATTAATTAGTTGCTTATTAACATGCAAATTAGTAACATATTGGCTCTTAATTAGTCATTAAGTACTTATTAATGCCTTATTCTGCATGGCCCTAACCCTAACCCTCTAACCTTAACCCTAACCAAATCACTCTAAATTAAGTCTTTGTTACTTACAATATGTTCCCCATACTAAAGTGTTACCAATAATTCATTTTCTACCACTTGTCCTTAATAATGTTGACAAAATAATAGAATGGAAAATGACACAATATGTTACTGCATACGTCAGCAGAATAAATTAGGAGCCTTTGTTTGCTTACTTATCCATCCATTTAGCTTACTTACTAATAAAAGACAAGTTGTCTTGTATGTTCACTATTTTATTTAGGGACAAAATTGCAATAAGAAACATATGTTTGATGTACCCTATGATTTTTTTTTGTTAAAATAAAGCCAATCATGACATTTTTTGTGGTCCCGTTTATTTAGAAAAGTACCGATTAGTACCAAAATACTTTTGGTACCGGTACCAAAATATTGGTAGCGGGACAACATTAAAGGCCTACTGAAACCCACTACTACCGACCACGCAGTCTGATAGTTTATATATCAATGATGAAATCTTAACATTGCAACACATACCAATTCGGCCGGGTTAACTTATAAAGTGCAATTTTAAATTTCCCGGAGAACTTCCGGTTGAAAACGTCTATGTATGATGACGTATGCGCGTGACGTCAATGGTTGAAACGGAAGTATTCGGACACCATTGTATCCAATACAAACAGCTCTGTTTTCATCGCAAAATTCCACAGTATTCTGGACATCTGTGTTGGTGAATCTTTTGCAATTTGTTTAATGAACAATGGAGACTGCAAAAAAGAAAGCTGTAGGTGGGATCGGTGTATTAGCGGCTGGCTGCAGCAACACAACCAGGAGGACTTTGAGTTGGATAGCAGACGCGCTATCCGACGCTAGCTGCCGACCGCATCGATGATCGGGTGAAGTCCTTCGTCGCGCCGTCGATCGCTGGAACGCAGGTGAGCACGGGTGTTGATGAGCAGATGAGGGCTGGCGTAGGTGGATAGCTAATGTTTTTAGCATAGCTCTGTGAGGTCCCGTAGCTAAGTTAGCTTCAATGGCGTCGTTAGCAACAGCATTGAGCTTCGCCAGGCTGGAAAGCATTAACCGTGTAGTTACAGGTCCAGTGTTTAATAGTATTGTTGATTTTCTGTCTATCCTTCCAGTCAGGGGTTTATTTCTTTTGTTTCTATCTGCAGTTAAGCCCGATGCTATCACGTTATCTCCGTAGCTAAAGTGCTTCGCCGATGTATTGTCGTGGAGATAAAAGTCACTGTGAATGTCCATTTCGCGTTCTCGACTCTCATTTTCAAGAGGATATAGTATCCGAGGTGGTTTAAAATACAAATCCGTGATCCACAATAGAAAAAGGAGAAAGTGTGGAATCCAATGAACCCTTGTATCTAAGTTACGGTCAGAGCGAAAAAAGATACGTCCTGCACTGCACTCTAGTCCTTCACTCTCACGTGCCTCATCCACGAATCTTTCATCCTCGCTCAAATTAATCGGGTAATCGTCGCTTTCTCTGTCCGGATCGCTCTCGCTGCTGGTGTAAACAATGGGAAAATGTGAGGAGCCTTTCAACCTGTGACGTCACGCTACTTCCGGTACAGGCAAGGCTTTTTTTATCAGCGACCAAAAGTTGCGAACTTTATCGTCGATGTTCTCTACTAAATCCTTTCAGCAAAAATATGGCAATTTCGCGAAATGATCAAGTATGACAAATAGAATGGATCTGCTATCCCCGTTTAAATGAAAAAAATTCATTTCAGTAGGCCTTTAATACACACACACCGAGCACCCACTGGCAGAAATGTAGATCGGCGCCTATGTGGCTGCAGCCTCCACCAGAAAGTCTAGTCAGTTGTTTAGGCCTGGTTTTTTTCTTTGTAGCCATGGCAAAGCTCAGAGTTTTGTAAAATAGAGGGTTTAAGAGCTTTTATTAATGGACACTGCCAGTATTGTAACCAAGATGCATTCGCTCCCGAATTGTCCTCCCTCTCCACTCCACTTTTCAGTGCCCGTCCTCACGCTAACCTTTTATCCCGCTCTTTATTCTGTCACTATCCTGATCCAGCGAGCTGCAGTTCCGCTCCCCTAAGGTCAGGCCTCGGTATTTTGCTGCACGCAATGTTGCGTACGTGTGTGTTTTGTAGTTGCTGAAGCCACTTTTTAGGAGTATCTGAGTTGCCCGTTGTTTTGAACTCTCTTCCCTTCGTCTTCTTAAGTAAAACAGAGGTTTACGGTATTTCCGAGAAGACCTTGGGTAGAAGGACCGTCCGTGAAGAGGCTCAATTAAAATAGAGGTTGATGTTTGGACGCGGTCTCCCAGTTCATTTAGCGGCAAGGCTGTGACACACCATGTGCTGTACGTCTGCAGTGCTTTCATGTCAAATAGATGAATCACTTGTCCTTCTCTTTACGTGTGGGAGGAAATTGAATGAAATGAGTTTATATCGGTCATATAATGAACCATTTTCTGTAATCAATTTAACAGCACAGATTATACATTTTAACAATCGTACACATGCACACACAAAAAGGAAAAGAATGACCGAAAAAGGAATAGGCGGAAGCCAAGGCTTGTACACTATATTGCCGAAAGTATTTGGCCACCCATCCAAATGTTCAGAATCAGGTGCATAAAATCAAGCACTTATAGGCATGGAGACTGTTTCTACAAACAATTGTGAAAGAATGGGCCGCTCTCAGGAGTTAAGTGATTTCCAGCATGGAACTGTCATAGGATGCCACCTGTGCAACAAATCCAGTCGTGAAATTTCCTCGCGAGGGCGGGGCAGGGGTGTGGTTGGGGAGGGGGCGTGGTTAAGAGGGGAGGAGTATATTTACAGCTAGAATTCACCAACTCGAGTATTTCATATATATTTCATATACTGTATATATATATATATATATATATATATATATATATATATATATATATATATATATATATATATATATATATATATATAAATATATATATATATATATATATATATATATATATATATATGTATATATATGTATATATGTATATATATATATATATATATATATATATATGTATATACATATATATATATATATATATATATATATATATACATATATATATATATACATATATATATATATATATATATATATATATATATATATATATATATATATATATATATATATATATATATATATGTATATATATATACTGTATATATTTATTTATTTTATTATACATATAAATAAAATAAATACTTGAATTTCAGTGTTCCGTAGGCTATCCAGTAGATGGCAGTATTGTCCTGTTTAAGAGTGTCACAACATTGCTGTTTACGGCAGACGAACTGCTTTACGGTAGACGAAAACGTGACTGCTGTTGTTGTGTGTTGTTACCGCGCTGGGAGGACGTTAATGAAACTGCCTAACAATAAACCCACATAAGAAACCAAGAACTCGCCCTCGATCATTCTACAGTTATAACGTGATTGGGCAGGCACGCTGTTTACATCGTGGGAAAGCGGACGTGAAAACAGACTGTCGCCGCTGTCCCCACTCAGGTCCGCAAAGAGCTGGAGGGGGCGTGGCCTCCAGCTCCGGCTGAATTCCGGTAGATTTTCGGGAGAAAATTTCTTCCGGGAGGTTTTCGGGAGAGGCGCTGAATTCCAAGTCTCCCGGAAAATCCGGGAGGGTTGGCAAGTATGCCTTCCTCTTCCAACACGACTGTGCACCAGGGCACAAAGCAAGGTCCATAAAGACATGGATGACAGAGTCTGGTGTGGATGAACTTGTCTGGCCTGCACAGAGTCCTGACCTGAAACCCAATAGAACACCTTTGGGATGAATTAGAACGGAGACTGAGAGCCAGGCCTTCTCGACCAACAACAGTCGAGATGCGCTTTTGGAAGAATGGTGGAAAATTCCTATAAACACACTCCGCAACCTTGTGGACAGCCTTCCCAGAAGAGTTGAAGCTGTAATAGCTGCAAAGGGTGGACCGACATCATATTGGTAAATGGTCAAAGGTAAATGGGTTATACTTGTATAGCGCTTTTCACCTAGCGCCTATTGAACCCTATGGGTTAGGAATGGGATGGCACTTCAAGTTCATATGTGAGTCAAGGCAGGTGGCCAAATACTTGTGGCAATATAGTGTATTTGCCTATCCTATACATTCACTGAAAATTAGACTACCTGGAACATCAACGCTCAAAAAATCAACGGGATGGAATTAATCGTTACTATATTTTATAATTTTCCATTATTTCACCTTTCAAGGCTTTCTTAAACCTTAACAAAAAACTGCATGTCTTCAACTCATCACTCAGCTTGTTCCACCATTGAACTCCTAAAACTGAAATACATTTGTATTTTATATTCGTTCTTACTTTACATGTTTCAAAAATCAATATCCCCCGTGAATTATAGTTTTCTCCTCTTAATTTAAGTAACCTAAGAACACAAGCTGGAAGGCTGTTGTTCTTTACTCGAAACACAGTTTTCATTGTTTTTAAAAACACAATATCTGAACATTTTAACACACTAGATCTTATGAATAATGGATTGGTAGGTTCATGGTAGCACGCTTTGTGTATTATTCTAATTACCCTTTTTTGAAGTTTAATTATTGGGTCTGTGTTTGTTTTATAAACATTTCCCCAAACTTCAACACAATATGTTAGATATGGAAAAATAAAATAATAATATAACATATGCAGACATTTATTATTCAGCATGTGTCTTACTTTATAAAGAATAGCAATGGATTTGGATATTTTTCCCTTTATATATTCAATCTGCGGTTTCCAACATAATTTATGATCAATTTATATTCCCAAGAACTTACTTTCACATCAATTTCCACTTGATTTAATTTTAATTTTGCTTCACAATTTGTACTTGCATCACCAAACACCATAGATTTAGTTTTCTTATCATTTAATGACAACTTATTAACATCAAACCATTTTTTTAGTTGAAGCAACTCAACCTCTATTATCCTCAACACTTCCTTCAAGTCGTACAATATACATTTGTATCATCTGCAAACATAATGCATTTAAATTTATTAGATACTGAACAAATATCATTTAAATAAAGTATGAATAACTTAGGTCCCCATACCGAGCCTTGAAATTGATTCAGTTACCGTATTTTCTGGACCATAGGGCGCACCGGATTATGAAGCGCACTACCGATGAGCGGGTCTATTCAAGTCTTTTTTCATACAAAAGGCGCACCGGATTAAAAGGCGCATTAAAGGTGTCATATTATGATTTTTTTTTCTAAATTTAAAACACTATCTTATGGTCTACATCAGTGGTCCCCAACCTTTTTGTAACTGCGGACCGGTCAACGCTTGAAAATGTGTCCCACGGACCAGGGTTTTTATTTTTTTTATTTTTTTCATTGTTTTTGTCATAAAAAAATACAATCATGTGTGCTTACGGACTGTATCCCTGCAGACTGTATTAATCTATATTGATATATAATGTAGGAACCAGAAATATTAATAACAGAAAGAAACAACCCTTTTGTGCGAATGAGTGTGAATGAGGGAGGGAGGTTTTTTGGGTTGGTGCACTAATTGTAAGTGTATCTTGTGTTTTTTATGTTGATTTAATTTTTTTTTTTAAACTTGTGCGGCCCAGTACCAATCGATCCACGGACCGGTACTGGGCCGCGGCCCGGTGGTTGGGGACCACTGGTCTACATAACATGTAATGGTGGTTCTTTGGTCAAAATGTTGCATAGATTATGTTTTACAGATCATCTTCAAGCCGCTTTCTGACAGTCGCTTCAGGATGCGCCGTTTTGTGGGCGGTCTTATTCACTAGGCTCACCTTCGACAGCGTCTTCTCCCCGTCATCTTTGTTGTAGCGGTGTGGCGTGCAAGGACGGGAGTGGAAGAATTGTCAAAAGATGGCGCTAACTGTTTTAATGACATTCAGACTTTACTTCAATCAATAACAGAGCAGCATCTCCCCATCCGCGGCTCACTAGTGCAACAACAACGCCGAAAAATGTGTCCCGTGAAAAATCGTCCGACCGGAACCCTCTAATAACTAAAGTTCCGTGGGTGAATTATGTAAACCCACTACAGTTTTTACCGCTTTGATAGCTAGTCTACTGACAGATATAAGTAAGAACTTTACGCTACTTTAAATTAGAAATGGCAACGGCGGAAGATGAATGCCACATAAGAAGGTCGATAAAAAGAAGAAACTTACGGCGCACATTTGCAGGACTTATGCAGATCCCAAATACAGATCAGCAGGTACCAGAAGGTAAGAAAAGTTGGATAATATTGCGAAACAAAACGGCAGATAACATGTCTGCTAGTAGGTGCTATTTTGCGGTCCTCATACACGAACCATAATAATACTCGTATGTTTAATGCGCCGACAATCCATCAAGCGGTGCGGCCTCATAGCTTACCGAAGTCGTATTAAAAACATTTTGACAGATTTTTGAGCGCCGTGTGTAATGTTCTATATTCTCAATGGAACATTTAAAGTTTTGGTGTTGTTTACTGCCATCATATTGCAGTCTACACGTATCTCTTATGTATGACTGCCATCTACTGGTCACACTTATCATTACACCATGTACAAAATAAAATTGCTTCCAGGTCAGTAAGCACAACCAGAATTATTCTGTACATTAGGCGTACCGGTTTATAAGGCGCACTGTCGATTTTTGAGAAAATGAAAGGATTTTACATGGCCTTATTGTCCGAAAAATATGCTACCTTGTTTTTAGTCCCGCATATGTTCTTGTGATATATTGCAAGTGCATGTGTCAGAATTCTGGGCTGAAGCATCATCAACCCAACATGTTTTTGTCACCCCTTCATTTTTGTGTTTTCATTTTGTCCTAATTAAGATAGTAATGATCCTGTTTATTACCTTTTATACCTGGGTGTGCATCAAGCAGAGGTGTTGTAACACCACAGTAACACAAGTGCCACCATGTAAACAGTAAGCAGCTTCAGTGTAGAAGCTCAAGTACTTTTCATAGTGCAGCTAGGTCTTTAACTTTAGCACAGTGAACAGCGTAGTATAAACCCTGTTTCCATATGTTAAGTTAAAGTTAAAGTTAAAGTACCAATGATTGTCACACACACACTAGGTGTGGTGAAATTTGTCCTCTGCATTTGACCCATCCCCTTGATCACCCCCTGGGAGGTGAGGGGAGCAGTGGGCAGCAGCGTAGCCGCACCCGGGAATCATTTTTGGTGATTTAACCCCCAATTCCAACCCTTGATGCTGAGTGCCAAGCAGGGAGGTAATGGGTCCCATTTTTATAGTCTTTGGTACGACCCGGCAGGGGTTTGAACTCACAACCTACCGATCTCAGGGCGGACACTCTAACCACTAGGCCACTGAGTAGGTGAAATTGTGTTAGATGTAAATATAAACGGAATACAATGATTTGCAAATCCTTTTCAACCCATATTCAATTGAATGCACTACAAAGACAACATATTTGATGTTCAAACTCATTTTTTTTTTGCAAATAATAATTAACTTAGAATTTCACGTCTGCAACACGTGCCAAAGTAGTTGGGAAAGGGCATGTTCACCACAGTGTTACATGGCCTTTCCTTTTAACAACACTCAGTAAATGTTTGGGAACTGAGGAGACAAATTTTTTAAGCTTCTCAGGTGGAATTCTTTCCCATTCTTGCTTGATGTACAGCTTAAGTTGTTCAACAGTCCGGGGGTCTCCGTTGTGGTATTTTAGGCTTCATAATGCGCCACACATTTTCAATGGGAGACAGGTCTGGACTACAGGCAGGCCAGTCTAGTACCCGCACTTTTTTACTATGAAGCCACATTGATGTAACACGTGGCTTGGCATTGTCTTGCTGAAATAAGCAGGGGCGTCCATGGTAACGTTGCTTGGATGGCAACATATGTTGCTCCAAAACCTGTATGTACCTTTCAGCATTAATGGCGCCTTCACAGACGTGTAAGTTACCCAAGTCTTGGTCAGTAATACACCCCCATACCATCATAGATGCTGGCTTTTCAACTTTGCGCCTATAACAATCCGGATGGTTCTTTTCCTCTTTGGTCCGGAGGACAAAACCTCCACAGTTTCCAAAAACAATTTGAAATGTGGACTCGTCAGACCACAGAACACTTTTCCACTTTGTATCAGTCCATCTTAGATGAGCTCAGGCCCAGCGAAGCGACAGCGTTTCTGGGTGTTATTGATAAACGGTTTTCGCCTTGCACAGGAGAGTTTTAACTTGCACTTACAGATGTAGTGACCAACTGTAGTTACTGACAGTGGGTTTCTGAAGTGTTCCTGAGCCCATGTGGTGATATCCTTTACACACTGATGTCGCTTGTTGATGCAGTACAGCCTGAGGGATCGAAGGTCACGGGCTTAGCTGCTTACGTGCAGTGATTTCTCCAGATTCTCTGAACCCTTTGATGATATTACGGACTGTAGATGGTGAAATCCCTAAATTCCTTGCAATAGCTGGTTGAGAGGTTTTTCTTAAACTGTTCAACAATTTGCTCATGCATTTGTTGACAAAGTGGTGACCCCATCCTTGTTTGTGAATGACTGAGCATTTCATGGAATCTACTTTTATACCCAATCATGGCACCCACCTGTTCCCAATTTGCCTGTTCACCTGTGGGATGTTCCAAATAAGTGTTTGATGAGCATTCCTCAACTTTATCAGTATTTATTGCCACCTTTCCCAACTTCATTGTCACGTGTTGCTGGCATCATATTCTAAAGTTAATGATTATTTGCAAAAAAAAAAATGTTTATCAGTTTGAACATCAAATATGTTGTCTGTGTAGCATATTCAACTGAATATGGGTTGAAAATGATTTGCAAATCATTGTATTCCGTTTATATTTACATATAACACAATTTCCCAACTCGAATGGAAACGGGGTTTGTAGATGCTGTGATTACCTTGCAGAGTTGTGGCTAAGTTGGGGCTGAGAGTCTTTCAAATCAGTGTCCTTGTCTTGCCAGGTGATAGCTCAGCTAGCATTAGCATCCCTAGCTCCCACACGGCCCGCTTGAGTGTCTCGACGCCGTCACAATAGGTGGGTGCTCAGATTAGTCTTTATCGCCGCTTTCCAGTCATTACAAATGGCCATTATTTTATCTGAACATTTACCACATGTTAGATTTAATATTCGGGCGTGCATTGATTGTAAACTCTTTCCGCGCTGTCTGCCATGTTGCTCTTTTGCTATCAGTCGCAAACTAGAACGTTATTCTCGTATTACGTCATCACAGACGTCTCGCAAGATTGGAGCGGCTATATTTTTGTAGCAGAGCTCCAATCGACCGCTTCATGACTTTCCAACTGGACATCGACCGATCCATACTACGTATAGATCCATCCAGAGGCTCACCAAATGTGTACATATCTCTAAAGTTAAAATAGATTTTCGGTTTGTACCGGTTAATTTGGACACCCCTACATTATACCTTTAACCCTGTTAAGGTAGAATTTAACTTGCTCAAACATTCAAGTGTGGAATTGTATTTCAAAAGTAAGCCGTATTAGTAGATTCAAACTACAAAACCCAAAACCAGGGAAGTTGGTACGTTGTGTAAATGGTAAATAAAAACAAAATACAATTATTTGCAAATCTTTTTCAACCTATATTCAATTGAATAGACTGCAAAGATAAGAAGATACTTAATGTTCTAACTGTAAAACTTTATTTTTTGCAAATATTAGCTCATTTGGAATTTGATGCCTGCAACATGTTTCAAAAAAGCTGGCACAAGTGGCAAAAAAGACTTGAGAAAGTTGAGGAATGCTCATCAAACACTTATTTGGAACATCCCACAGGTGAACAGGCTAATTCAATGTTTCAATCAATCGATCAATGTTTATTTATATAGCCCTAAATCACAAGTTTCTCAAAGGGCTGCACAAGCCACAACGACATCCTCGGTACAGAGCCCACATACGGGCAAGGAAAAACTCACCCCAGTGGGACGTCGGTGAATGACTCTGAGAAACCTTGGAGAGGACCGCATATGTGGGTAACCCCCCCCCTCTAGGGGAGACCGAAAGCAATGGATGTCGAGTGGGTCTGACATAATATTGTGAAAGTCCAGTCCACAGTGGATCCAACACATCAGCGAGAGTCCAGTCCATAGTGGGGCCAGCTGGAAACCGTCCCGAGCAGAGACGGGTCAGCAGCGCAGAGATGTCCCCAACCGATGCACAGGCTAGTGGTCCACCCGGGGTCCCGACTCTGGACAGCCAGCACTTCATCCATGGCCACCGGACCTATGCAACTCCCCCTCGCAAGGGACAGGGGAGAAGAGGAGAGAAGAAAAGAAACAGCAGATCAACTGGTCTAAAAAGGGGGGTCTATTTAAAGGCTAGATTATACAAATGAGTTTTAAGATGGGACTTAAATGCTTCTACTGAGGTAGCATCTCTAACTGTTACCGGGAGGGCATTCCAGAGTACTGGAGCCCGAATAGAAAATGCTCTATAGCCCACAGACTTTTTTTTGGGCTCTGGGAATCACTAATAAGCCGGAGTTCTTTGAACGCAGATTTCTTTTCGAGACATATGGTACAATACAATCGGCGAGATAGGCTGGAGCTAAACCGTGTAGTATTTTATACGTAAGTAGTAAAACCTTAAAGTCGCATCTTAAGTGCACAGGAAGCCAGTGCAAGTGAGCCAGTATAGGCGTAATATGATCAAACTTTCTTGTTTTTGTCAAAAGTCTAGCAGCCGCATTTTGTACCAACTGTAATCTTTTAATGCTAGACATAAGGAGACCCGAAAATAATACGTTACAGTAATCGAGACGAGACGTAACGAACGCATGAATAATGATCTCAGCGTCGCTAGTGGACAAGATGGAACGAATTTTAGCGATATTACGGAGATGAAAGAAGGCTGTTTGAGTCACACTCTTAATGTGTGACTCAAACGAGAGAGTTGGGACGAAGATAATACCCAGATTCTTTACCGAGTCTCCTTGTTTAATTGTTTGGTTGTCAAATGTTAAGGTGGTATTATTAAATAGATGTCGGTGTCTAGCAGGACTGATAATCAGCATTTCCGTTTTCTTAGCGTTGAGTTGCAAAAAGTTAGCGGACATCCATTGTTTAATTTCATTAAGACACGCCTCCAGCTGACTACAATCCGGCGTGTTGGTCAGCTTTAGGGGCATGTAGAGTTGGGTGTCATCAGCATAACAGTGAAAGCTAACACCGTATTTGCATATGATGTCACCCAGCGGCAGCATGTAAATACTAAAGAGTGCAGGGCCAAGAACCGAACCCTGGGGAACTCCGCACGTTACCTTGACATAGTCCGAGGTCACATTGTTATGGGAGACGCACTGCATCCTGTCAGTAAGATAAGAGTTAAACCAACACAAGGCTAAGTCTGACATACCAATACGTGTTTTGATACGCTCTAATAAAATATTATGATCAACAGTATCGAAAGCGGCGCTAAGATCAAGAAGCAGCAACATAGATGACGCATCAGAATCCATCGTTAGCAATAGATCATTAGTCATTTTTGCGAGGGCTGTCTCCGTAGAGTGATTTGCCCTGAAACCGGATTGAAAAGGTTCACAGAGATTGTTAGTCACTAAGTGTTCATTTAGCTGCTGAGCAACAATTTTTTTTCGAGAATTTTGGAAATAAACGGAAGGTGGGAGACCGGTCGGTAGTTTACCATGAGGTCAGGATCGAGGTTAGGTCTTTTGAGCAGAGGATGAATAACCGCTTTTTTTTTTCTTTTTTTTTGAATGCTAGGGGAACAGTGCCGGAGGAAAGTGATAAGTTTATAATATTTAACACTGATGGACCTAATAATACAAACAGTTCCTTGATAAGTTTCCCAGGAAGTGGGTCAAGTAAACATGTTGTTTGTTTTATCCCACTTACACGCTGTAATAATTCCTCTAATGTTGGGAACAGGTGGGTGCCATGATTGGGTATAAAAGCAGCTTCCATGAAATGCTCAGTCATTTACAAACAAGGATGGGGGACCGGTACTTTTTAGAGGCGGCATAGTACTGAATATGATTCATTAGTACATCGTGGTACTATAATAACACCGATACACCGTACAACCCTACTTTGTATTAGAAATGGCAACAGCGGAGGATGCAGGTGCATGTACGAGCCAGTCTGCCCCACAACAAGAGATTAGAGAAAAATAAGGAACTCATTGACCACAACTTTGGACGACAACTGAATAAAAATGGCGGACTAACGCAAAGCTTTCTGGTAAATCTTTATCATATATGAAGATATACATTGACTTAACTAACTCTGGACTTATGGGGATCCAAATACACAAAAAGACGTGCCAGCAGATAAGAAAAGTTGGTTTTGGAATAGTGACCCAGGATGGACAACAGATCCCATTGTGATCTGTTGGCTTCCCGATGGACGGGACTCTCACATTATCTATTAATGTAATAATTACACCCTCTTGACATCCATTGCAGCCAATCACCCTCAAGGGAGGTCCCTACTTCTGCGATCCCTTCTCAAGGTTTCTTCTTTTTTCCTCAGTTGGGGTCTTTTAGTTTGACAATGCACAGAAACATTAAGCTCAAAGACAGATATGTTCTCTACCACATTATAGCTAAATAGCTCATTTCCATCTGCAGTCCCTGGCTACCGAGATTAAAGGGATACAAAAATCATGCAATAAAATTATGACAATAAAATCATACTATAGCATGTAATCAAATTAAGAAAAGTCATAAAATGCCCTTTCATGGACACATACTTAATATACAATACAACCACACCTCATTTACATCATCACACAAAGACAATACATGCTCTTGTTCACATCTGTCATCATTTGTAAAAACAACCATGATTTTAACAGACACACCTCACAATTTACAACAAAAATGCTCTCATGGATAAATATAATACACATTAAGTTGATGTGTCAAACACAGTGCCCACCTTAGTGACCGTGTGAGCAGCTTTGATTGCTCCAAAGCCACTTTTTAACTCTAATTGTGAATGAAAAGTCATCTGTTAGACTTTTGAGTTTTTCCTTGCACGAATGTGGGTTTAGATCAGGGGAAGTCGTCGTGAGTTTGTACAGCCCTTTGAGACACTTGTGAGTAAGGGCTACTTAAATACATTTGGATTGATTGCTTGAATGATTGATTGACGTCGTCTACTAGGATCCCTTTCAAGGGGCTGCCATACTGAAAAGCTTAAAGGCCTACTGAAATGATTTTTTTTTATTTAAACGGGGATAGCAGATCCATTCTATGTGTCATACTTGATAATTTCGTGATATTGCCATATTTTTGCTGAAAGGATTTAGTATAGAACAACGACGATAAAGTTCGCAACTTTTGGTCTCTGATAAAAAAAAGCCTTGCCCCTACCGGAAGTAGCGTGACGACACCGGAAGAAGGACTGCTCATATTTTCCTATTGTTTACACCAGCAGCGAGAGAGATTCGGACCGAGAAAGCGACGATTACCCCATTAATTTGAGCGAGGATGAAAGATTCGAGGATGAGGAACTTTAGAGTGAAGGACTAGAATGCAGTGCAAGACATATCTTTTTTCGCTCTGACCGTAACTGAGGTACAAGCTGGCTCATTGGATTCCACACTCTCTCCTTTTTCTATTGTGGGTCACGGATTTGTATTTTAAACCACCTCGGATACTATATCCTCTTGAAAATGAGAATCGAGAACGCGAAATGGACATTCACAGTGACTTTTATCTCCACGACAATACATCGACGAAACACTTTAGCTACGGAGCTAACGTGATAGCATCTCGATTAACTGCATATAAAAACAAAATAAATAAATCCCTGACTGAAAGGATAGACAGAAGATCAACAATACTATTAAACCAGGGACATGTAAATACACGGTTAATGCTTTCCAGCTTGGCGAAGCTTAAAAATGCTGTTGCTAACGACGCCATTGAAGCTAAATTAGCTACAGAGCTAATGTGATAGCATCGTGCTTAACTGCATATAGTAACAAAATAAATAAATCCCTGACTGGAAGGATAGACAGAAGATCAACAATACTATTAAACCAGGGACATGTAAATACACGGTTAATGCTTTCCAGCCTGGCGAAGCTTAAAAATGCTGTTGCTAACGACGCCATTGAAGCTAACGTGATAGCATCGTGCTTAACTGCATATAGAAACAAAATAAATAAATCCCTGACTGGAATGATAGACAGAAGATCAACAATACTATTAAACCATGGACATGTAAATACACGGTTAATGCTTTCCAGCTTGGCGAAGCTTAAAAATGCTGTTGCTAACGACGCCATTGAAGCTAACTTGGTAACGGGACCTCACAGAGCTATGATAAAAGCATTAGCGCTCCACCTACGCCAGCCAGCCCTCATCTGCTCATCAACACCCGTGCTCACCTGCGTTCCAGCGATCGACGGAAGGACGAAGGACTTCACCACGATTATCCGTGCGGTCAGTGGCTAGCGTCGGCTAGCACATCTGCTATCCGAGTCAAAGTCTTCCTGGTTGTGTTGCTGTAGTCCGCCGCTAATACACCGATCCCACCTACAACTGTCACACCGCGGTGAGGAGAGTCTTGTCTTGGTTTTTTCTGTCTTGTGATTTGCATGTATTATTTTGAAAAGCAACTCCTCTTGTTTCAGATCACGGGCCCTTCCTCTTGTGTCACCAGTCTGACGTCATCCCTGACCCTTGATTGTTTCCACCTGTTTCCCATTACCCTCATGTTCCATATAAGCCCATCCCTCCCCTTGTTCTGTGCCAGATTGTCTCGATCTTTCGTGCCTGTCTTGCATCCAAGTTCATGTTCTTGTCTTGCCTCGTCCCACGACCACGTCTGTTTATCCAGCGTTTTTCTAGCTGTAATTTTGAGTTAACTTTTTCCTCCCTCAGAGCGACCTTTGTTATTTAACCTTTTTCAACCGCAGTGGTGAGTTATGATTTTTCCTTAACATTTCCTTCCTCAAAGTTTGAGTGATTTTTGTTTATATAATTGTTAGAATAATATTGAGTGTAGTAAGTTTTGATAGTCCTTATTTTCTTCCTCCTGTTGGAGCACATTTTGTTAAAGTTTTTTATAGCAGATCCGTTGCTAGTTATATTTGTCTTATTTTTGTCAATTCCTCTGTTGGAGTGATTTTTGGTTCTTCCCCTTTTTGGAAACGTTTTTTGATATCATAGTAATACCTCACAGTGATGGTAAATTTTCTGCTCTGGAGGTTAAGAGTTATTTTCAAAATAAAAGCCTTATGTAGAACCTCCCATCTCTGCATCTGAGTCCCTTCATTCGCCCAAGCCTGACAACAACTTTCTTCTTTGCAGTCTTCATTGTTCATTAAACAAATTGCAAAAGATTCACCAACACAGATGTCCAGAATACTGTGGAATTATGAGATGAAAACAGATTTGTATTGTATTCAATGGGGTACCGATACTTCTGTTTCACTGGTGACGTCACGCGCATACGTCGTCATCCAAAGACGTTTTCAACCGGAAGTTTAGCGGGAAATTTAAAATTGCACTTTATAAGTTAACCCGGCCGTATTGGCATGTGTTGCAATGTTAAGATTTCAACATTGATATATAAACTATCAGACTGCGTGGTCGATAGTAGTGGGTTTCAGTAGGCCTTTAACTGGCCGTATTATGCTGTAGGGCAGGGGTGTCAAACGTAGGGCCCGCGGGCCGGATCAGACCTGTGAACAGTTTTATCTGGCCCGCGAGATGAGTTTGCTACAGTATAAAAATGGGCGGAAATTTTTGAATGAAAGAAACTGCTGTTCTAAATGTGTCCACTATATGTCCCGATATTTGTATATGATGCTACATATGTAAAAAAAAATAATAAAAAATAAACCACATGATGTTAGTGCACCAGTTGAGGAAATTGAGCAAACTTCATGAATAGCGTACTGTAATTTGATTTTGATTTTTTTTTTATCTTGATAGATTGAAAATTAACACCAATGAGTTCACTGATGAACATTATCACATAATTTATTCAGAAAGTATAAATAACGACAAAGGAAGATAGAATACTATTAACCGCAACATGTAAGTGTAAAAAAACAACAACATTATGATTTGTACATTTTCAGAATGTGCTTGTTCTATTTTTAAAAATTGTGGTGTGGCAGTTTCAAGATGCACAATAAGGAGGCACTTGAAGAAAAATGGGCTGCATTGTCGAGTTGCCAGAAGAAAGCCATTTCTGGGCAAATGTCACAAAGTATCCCGCTTACATTACGCCACACAGCACAAAGACAAGCCTCAAAACTTCTGGAACAAAGTAATTTGGAGTGATGAGACCAAAATTGAACTTTTTGGCCACTCGACCATGCAGCCCATTTTTCTTCAAGTGCCTCCTTATTGTGCATCTTGAAACAGCCACACCACAAATTTTCAGAGAGTCCTGTATTTCAGCTGAGGTTAATTGTGGATTTTTCTTTGCATCTCGAACAATTTTGCTGGCAGTTGTGGCTGAAATCTTTGCTGGTCTACCTGAATCCCTCATTTTCTACTTCTTAATCAGCGTTTGAACACTGCTGATTGGCATTTTCAATTCCTTGGATATCTTTTTATACCCCTTTCCTGTTTTATGCAGTTCAATTACCTTTTCTCGCAGATCCTTTGACAATTATTTTGCCTTCCCCATGACACAGAATCCAGAAACATCTTTGCAGCACTGGATGAAAGATGCAATGGTCTGTCAGAAGCCCAGAAACTCACTGCACACACATTAATTACAAACAAACAGGTCACAGGTGAGGATTGGAACCTTGATTAGCCATTCAAACCTGTTTGTGTCAACTTTTGTGCATGTTATCAGATCAAAGTCACTGGGGCATGTAAATTTTGGTCAGGGTCATTTGGGTACTTTCTTTTGTCATGTTGATTTAAAAAGAGTAAACACAGTTGTTTGCCAATAAATAGCTTCACACAACCATTAAGCATGAGTGGAAGAAAGGTTTTTGTGTTATCATTCATATTCTCTGAAGAATGGCCAAGAAATCATAAATTCTCCCAGGGTATATAAACTTATGAGCACAACTGTATGTTGCTGTCTGAGATGTGTTGTATCCCAAATAGCTGCAATCACGCGTTTCCTTCTGTTAAGGTATTCATGTGTGGTTTCCACAAGCGTCTGTACTTGTAGAAGAAGGACAAACACGGGCATGTCTGGATGACTCGCCTCCATCTTTCTAGTGGTTGCCGCCGAGTTACGAAACGGCTTGTTATGAAGCTGTCCGTGGCGCGTTCTTTCTGACGTCACTTCCTGTGTGGGGCGCGGTCTTTCTGGCGTCACTTCCTCTCCGAACTCAGTTTGTAAACGATCAATGAGTCCACACAAAGCTAAGAGCCGGAGATTCAAGAAATACACGGCTGACTTACCTGTATTAAAAATTATCCAGGGAGGGGAACCTTAAACAATGGTTTAGTGTTGCTGAGATGGGGCTTAGGCTAAATAATTATTTATTTAAGCCAGGGGTGTCAAACGTACGGCCTAAGGGCCGGATCAGGCCCGCGGGATGAGTTTGCTTAGTATTCAAATGAGCCAAAAAAAAATTATGAAAGAAACTGCTGTTCTAAATGTGTCCACTAGATGTCGCAATAGCAATTCTTTGTATCTTTGCAGATTATGCTACATATGTAAAAAAATAAAAATAAACCACATGATGTTAGTACATCAGTCGAAGAAAATGAGCAAACTACATAAATAACATCCTGTAATTTGATTTTGATTTTAAAAAATTCATCTTGATAGATTGAAAATTAACACCAATGAGTTGACTGATTATCACATAATTTATTCAGAAAGTATAAATAACGACAAATAAAGATAGAATACTTTTAACCGCACGCAACGTGTAAGTGTAAAAAAAACAACAACATTATGATTTGTACCTTTTCAGAATGTGCTTCTTCCTTTTTTAAACAAAGAAAACAATCTGAAGTTGTCTTTATTTTTAAGTTATCGTGCCGTGATTTTACCAGTTGGGAATAGATTTTCCTTAATGTGGCTCCTGAGCTAAAATTAGTTTGACACCCCTGGTGTAGCTCCTACTGGCCAGGTGTCGGCGGCGCAACCGCCCCCCTGTTTCCAGTTTATTTTTTAATGGCGTTCCTTTCTGGCCTAAAGCGCCCGCTTGAGGGTGGGGGGTCCCATCGCGGCCCACCATCTTGAAACGTGTGGCCCGGTACGTCTCAATAGAGGTTTCCCTAAGAGGGGGCAGCGGAGGCAGGGAGAGGTTGTGAGAACGACCCCGCGGAACAAACCGCGGCCGGCCCAAGGCGGTCACATTTTAAGGGAATAGATCATTAGGTGTAATTAGGGTGTTCGCATTGTCACGTACCCCTCCACCCCGCCCCCCGACTGTGCAAGAATGAATAAAATGGGGAGATACCACCACACCCCCCCTACTCACACACACTGCAGTAGTTAGTGGAAACACTTTGATGTCACAAGAGTCGTCCAGAACTTGCCAGCATAAAGGCAGTGTTTTAAGCTTTCTCTCTCTCTCTCTCTCTCTCTCTCTCTCTCTCGACCCCTCTATCCCTGTCTCCCCTCTTTTCTTTCCATCCCTCCACACAGGGCTGTAAGACACACACACACGCTTGAATGAGCGACAGCCTCGCCCTCCTCCCCTCATCTCTTTTTCAGCCTTCCCACCCCACATTTCTTTGAGGCCCGGTCAATTCTCCAGGCTAAACACAAAAAAAAAAAAAAGAAGCATCAAATGTTTTCCGCTGCCTGGTAATGAGGGAGTGGACCTCATCAGGGCCCAATAGTCAGCTATCCTTGGCTTTTGTTGGCGCTCAATGGCGCCGCACTCTTTGAAAGGCTCAAAAGCAACTTTTTGAGGGGTAAAAGATAGAGAAAAGATATAGAGGGGAGGAGATGTCGTCGCCAAAGCTAAGGAAAAAGCCACTTTTTTCTTATTAATAATACTAAATGACTGCCCAGTGTAGAGCCGTGGACTGTTAGGAGGGGGGTGTATATTGTAGCGTCCCGGAAGAGTCAGTGCTGCAAGGGGTTATGGGTATTTGTTCTGTTGTGTTTATGTTGTGTTACGGTGCGGATATTCTACCAAAATGTGTTTGTCATTCTTGTTTGGTGTGGGTTCACAGTGTGATGCATATTTGTAACAGTGTTAAAGTTGTTTATACCGTCACCCTCAGTGTGACCTGTATGGCTGTTGACCAAGTATGCCTTGCATTCACTTGTGTGTGTGAAAAGCCGTAGACATTATGTGACTGGGCCGGCACGCAAAGGCAGTGCTTTTAAGGTGTATTGGCGCTCTGCACTTCTCCCTAAGTCCGTGTACACAGCGGCGTTTTAAAAAGTCATACATTTTACTTTTTGAAACCGATACCGATAATTTCCGATATTACATTTTAAAGTATTTATCGGCCAATAATATCGGCAGTTTGATATTATCGGACATCCCTAAAAAAAAAGTAATATACACCTCACGGGGTGATACAAAACATAAGTAAAATAATAAATATAAAGCAAAATGTAGACACTTACGGCTGTCCATATGATCGTATTGTTCTGTCTTTATATATTTTTTTCAATTGGAATATATTTCTACAATCTTTTATCTTATTGTAAAGACAATTCCATAGTTTAACCCCCACCACTGATATATTTGTTTTAAAGTTGTCCTTGAATACTGATGTTTGAAATGACCTTTTCTTCTATGCTCTTCATTCTCAAAAGGGATGACAAACATTTTTTGTAAATTTTCTAGTAATGTTTTACTTTTAGCCTTAAACATAACACATAATGTCTGTAACTTTACTAGCTCCTGTAGTTTCAATAAACCTGAATTAAAAAATAATATGCTAGTGTGTTCTAGATATTCTGCCTCATGAATAATTCTTATAGCTCTTTTCTGTAGTTGATACAATGCCTTTATGTTAGTCTTATATGTGTTCCCACATTTGCTACCGGGCCGCACAGAAACATTAAACCATTTATAAACTAACGCATTTTCAACCTTGTCAACTTTGATATGATTTTCAACCTTGTCAAATGATATGAACATGTGTTAATCACAAATATTATTATTTATTGAACACATAAACCCTTAAACTTCGGTCAGGCTGATTAAAAAAATAAGTTCTTACCAAATATAGAAAGGACTCTTCTGTAACTGACGACCAATACATTTACATACAATTATCTTGTGCCAAAACAAACAAAATTTATTATGAATATGTTTCTTAACTGAACTGTCAATAAAGTTTCAGTTCAAATGCGTCAACACTTTAGTCATAATTTTTGCGCCTAGTAAACTTCTCTATGACATTTGCGGCATACTTTATATTGAGGTGGCGACATGTCCAGAGTGTACACAGCCTTCTGCCCGAATGCGACTGGTATAGGCTCCAGCCACCCCCGCGACCCCGAGAGGGACAAGCGATTGAAAATGGATGGATGGATGGATGGATGGATGAATGTCATTATTGCCACAAGTGGTAGAGAAGTGTATTACAACCGAGTATCGCTGCAGCCCAGTTGAAAAATTGATATATTTTAGGGGGCGCTCACGGACCAACAATAGGCTTTATGGTTAAGAAACACTGGTATATAGTATATACCAGGGGTGTCAAACTCATTTTAGAGGGGGGGCCACATGAAGAAAAATGTACTCCCAAGTGTGCCGGACTGGTAAAATCACGGCACGATAACTTAAAAATAAAGACAACTTCAGATTGTTTTATTTGTTTAAAAATAGAACAAGCACATTCTGAAAATGTACAAATCATAATGTTGTTGTTGTTTTTTATACACTTGCATATTGCGGTTAATAATTTATTTGTCGTTATTTATATTTTTTTAATAAATTATGTGATAATGTTTATCAGTCAACTCATTGGTGTTAATTTTCAATCAAGATAAAAAAAAATGTTTTTCAAAATCAAATTACAGTATGTTCTTTATGTAGTTTGATCATTTTCCTCGACTTATGTACTAACATCATGTGGTTTATTTTGTACATATGTAGCATAATCTACAAATATATAAATAATTGCTATTGCGACATCTAGTGGACACATTTAGAACAGCTGTTTCTTTCATTCAAAAATTTCAGGTTAATTTTTATACTTAGCAAACTCATCCCGCGGGCCGTATAAAACCTGTTCGCGGGCCTGATCCGGCCCTCGGGCCGTACGTTTGACACCCCTGGTATATACCATCAACCTGCCAGGGACCATCTCAAAGAAACATGACCAGGGCTCCCACTAATACTGCATTATGGTGAGTTGATTTTTTAATGCACTTATTTCTGCTGTATTTATCTGCCACACGTGGAAGGCAGGTCCGTGAAAATAATGCACACAGTAAACCGGTCCCTGGTGGAAAAAAGGTTGGGGACCCCTGGTGTACAGTCCATGAGCAGGTAGCAAATGCAAATCAATCAAACTTTATTTATATACCGTATTTTACGGACTATACTGTAGAGCACACCAGGATATAAGCCGCACCCACAACATTTTAGAATACAAAAATATGTTTCCATATGTTAGCCGCAGATATATACGTTGTGAAATGAGTTTTTTACACAGAAATATTTTGTAAATGTTTATTTACATACCTTAATTGTCTCCAAACGGTGTCTGTAACACGGCAGTAAAACGGCTGATCAAACAAATCAGAAGTCATCGTCATGGACCCGCTAGCTGCGCAAGTTAGCTCTCCAGCCAGCTAAACACACTCAATAGCTCCACTGTAATGTTTTGGTGAATTTAATGAGGAATTTGTGTATATGCAGAATATATGGAGGAGAAAGTGTAAATACAATTATTTAGCACTCACAGTGTGATCTATCAAGGCTGAAACTGTTCTGCGTCTGTTATTTTGCGTCTATATTTAGTAGGTCTAGAAAGGGCATCCAAACTGGTATTTCTAAAATGCCCCAAAAACACCACTTGTAGAAGAATGATCAAATGGATGTGCAGTAAGTGAGTGTTTCCATGGTGAAAGCCGTGTAGTACCTCACTTAAATAAGGCGGTCTGCACCAGTTATCAATTGCACACACAGTTTTAGTAGATCATACGCAATAGTACACACAATTTTATAGTTTGCACATGCTGTTTAGCGCCTGGTATTTGGATCCGAGTAGATCAAGCCCTAAGTGCTTTACACACACATAAAAAAATTAAACTACTTCTGTCAAAGGATTATATTTTTAATCAGATTAATCACATTTTTGCATTTTGATTAATTATGATTAATCACAATGACTGGCATATCTAATCAAAATTAACTTTCAAAATGACCACAATATTTTGACACAAATGCAATTTTATTGTAAGAATGTCACACAGGAACATTTTTAAACGTTTACATGAATGCACATCATTTATTTGATTAAATATATACTTGTATTGAGCTTTTCTACCTTCAAGGTACTCAAAGCGCTTTGACAGTATTTCCACATTCACCCATTCACACACACATTCACACACTGATGGCGGGAGCTGCCATGCAAGGCTCTAACCAGCACCCATCAGGAGCAAGGGTGAAGTGTCTTGCCCAAGGACACAACGGACGTGACTAGGATGGTGGAAGGTGGGGATTGAACCCCAGTAACCAGCAACCCTCCGATTGCTGTCACGGCCACTCTACCAACTTTGCCACGCCGTCCCCTTAAATTATTTTTTATCAGTTTAATCGTGCTTTTGAATTAGGATTAATGATGACTAATCACAGTTTATTACACACTTGCATAATTTAAATTAACTTAAAAAAAAGAGCCCAATCTTTGAACACAAGTGTATTTTTTATTGTCAGAATGTCTTACAGGAACGTTTGTGTTTTATTAGAAAGCACGACATGTATTTGTTCAAAACTTGGCAACAGTTTTGTCCTTTGAAGTAAAATTGTGCGGTAACCATGCAAATGAGGATGTGCAGTCAAATTAAATTGTGCGATTAATCTGCATTTTTGCATGATTAATGCCATAATGAGGTAACATTTTGACTATGACAACCTGAAAAAAAAAAAAAAAACACATATTGACTATAATAAGACATGGCATGGCCCTGAGAAATGAAGAAAATGCCTACCTTTGAAGCATCCACACTGAAGAATAACTACAAATTCACATAATCTGGAAAATAACATTAAATATATTTTAAAATATATGTTAAAAAAAAAAATACATTTATGAGAATAAGAGTAGTAATAATTATGGGTGTCCGCTACAACCTTTTCCACTTCTGATACCGATATTGTAGCCTTAAATAGTGGCCGATACCGATATTAATCTGATACTATATAACTATATCAACATGAATTTTAGTATGTACTTTTATTAATTTGTCGTGTGGAATGTTTAAAAAAGGTTTGATGAAGCTGCAGTTTGTTTCTAGAACGTCAACGGCAGTAAAACGCACACAGCACTTTATCCATGAGCTCTAGTGCAATGCACACTGGTACTTTATCTTTATCTCCATACTGTAGATTTTATGCCTACATCAAAGTGCCACCTATGTCTATCAAGCTCCATGTTCTGATGTTTAAATGTTAGTTGTCTGGTTGTGGTTGTGTCTGTGCTTGTGTTTTTGTTCTGTTGTTTTTGTGTATGTTAAGAAAGCAATGATGCACTGTGCCCAAGACTAATTTCCCCGCGGGGACAATAAAGTTGAACCTTGAACCTTGAACCTTGAACGGGCTCATAGTGATGTTACTAGTAGTTGACTGGGAGGTGTTTATTTTAATTTGGGTAGAGTATGCTGCCTTATGCTCACCTGTTAAACACCTATCTGCTAACCCCACTGCAGAAGCACTGACTCCATGCGCTCTGAATACGCACTGCTGATTGGCTGTTACCGCTCTGAATACGCACTGCTGATTGGCTGTTACCGCTATGGTTGTAACCAATCAGATGGTTGTGTGGGTGTGACAATGCTGGGTGTTGTGTAGGAGACAGAGACAAAAAGCAGAGCAGCTTGTTAAGACTTTAGCTTAGGGGGGTACTTCATATGTTTGTGTGGAAACTCGTTCGGTACACCTCCGAACCGAACCAGAACCCCCGTACCGAAACGGTTCAATACAAATACACGTACCATTACACCCCTAATATACACATATATACTGTATGTACATATATATACATTTAGTTATATATATATATATATATATATATATATATATATATATATATATATATATATATATATATATATATATATATATATATATATATATATATATATGTATATATATATATATATATATATATATATATATACATATATATATATATATATATATATATATATATATATATATATATATATATATATATATATATATATATATATATATATATATACATATATATATGTATATATATATATATATATATACATATATATATGTATATATGTATATATATATGTATATATATATATATGTATGTATATATATATATGTATATATATATATATGTATGTATATATATATATATGTATATATATATATATATATATATATATGTATATATATATATGTATATATATATGTATGTGTGTACATATATATACATTTAGTTATATATATATATGTGTATATATATATATATATGAATGTGTGTGTGTATATGTGTATGTATGTGTATGTGTGTGTGTATATGTGTATGTATGTACATACTGTATGTGTATGTATGTGTGTGTGTATATATATATATATATATATATATATATATATGTATATATATGTATATATATGTATGTGTATATATATATATGTATGTGTATGTATGTATATGTGTATATATATGTATACATATATATATATGTTATATTATTTTATATTTTATAGGACGGCGTGGCGAAGTTGGTAGAGTGGCCGTGCCAGCAATCGGAGCATTGCTGGTTACTGGGGTTCAATCCCCACCTTCTACCATCCTAGTCACGTCCGTTGTGTCCTTGGGCAAGACACTTCACCCTTGCTCCTGATGGGTGCTGGTTAGCGCCTTGCATGGCAGCTCCCGCCATCAGTGTGTGAATGGGTGAATGTGGAAATACTGTCAAAGCGCTTTGAGTACCTTGAAGGTAGAAAAGCGCTATACAAGTATAACCCATTTATCATTTACCGTATTTTCCGCACCATAAGGCGCCCCGTGTTATTAGCCGCACGTTTAATGAACGGCATATTTCAAAACTTTGTTTACCTATTAGCCGCCCCGTGCTATTAGCCGCACCTACGCTACGCTAAAGGGAATGTCAACAAAACTGTCAGATAGGTCAGTCAAACTTTAATAATATATTACAAACCAGCGTTCTAACAACTCTGTTCACTCCCAAAATGTAATGTGCAAATGTGCAATCACAAAAATAGTAACACTCAAAATAGTGCAGAGCAATAGCAACATCAATAACTCAACGTTGCTCATACGTTAGTGTCACACAACACACAAAATAAACATTTAAAGCTCACTTTCTGAAGTTATTACTCATCCACAAATCCCTCGATTTCTTCTTCTTTGGTGTGCTTCACTTGTTTTTTGACACCATCTGTGATGTGGACGCGCATGCAGTCGTAGATCAACAGGAACGGCGCTGCGTGAAAAAAGTCACCCGGTGTCTTCGCGTAAACGTCTATCAACCACTCGCTCATCTTTTCTTCATCCATCCACCCCTTCGAGTTAGCTTTTATGATGACGCCGGCTGGAAAGTTCTCTTTTGGCAAGGTCTTCCTTTTGAATATCACCGTGGGCGGAAGTTTCTGGCCGTTAGCATGGCAAGCTAGAAACAAAGTAGGACGACTTCTCATTCCCTGTGGTGCGAATATTCACCGTACGTGCTCCCGTTGTATCCACAGTGCGGTTCACATGAATATCAAAAGTCAGTGGAACCTTGTACGCGTGTCTCTTAGTAGGAGACATTTTGTTGTCTTTACAGAAAAACAAATGAAATTAAATATCCGCGAGCTTCTTCTTCTACGGGGGCGGGTGCTCACCTTGGCGGTTGCTTACAGTAGAAGAAGAAGCGCTTCCTCTTCTATGGGGGCGGTTGCTTACCGTAGAAGAAGAAGCGCTTCCTCTTTTACGGGGAAAAAAGATGGCGACTGTTTACCGTAGTTGCGAGACCTAAACCTTATGAAAATAAATATGAATATTAATCCATATATAAGGCGCACCGGGTTATTAGCCGCACTGTCTGCTTTTGACAAAAATTGTGGTTTTTAGGTGCGGCTTATGGTGCGGAAAATACGGTAATTTATTCTTTTTTTTTTTCTTTTTTTTTTTTTTTTTTAAGAATGTATTAATCAATCCAACAAAACAATACACAACAATACCATAATAATGCAATCAAATTCCAAAACCAAACTCGACCCAGCAACATTCAGAATAGCAATAAACAGAGCAATTGAGAGGACACACAAACATGACACAAAACAATCCAAAAGTAGTGAAACAAAAATGAATAATATCAACAACAGCATCAACATTAGTAAAAATCTTAACACAGCAGTGATTAAAAACGCCTCATTGACACCATCATCACAAACATCAATAAAAAAAATAAAAAATAAAAAAGCTTACACCTGCATCGCATCTCATAAACTTGACAACACATTGTGTCCAACATTTTCCACAAAGATATAATAAGTCATATTTTTGGTTCATTTAATAGTTAAAAAAAATTTAAACAATGGATCCCATATTCCAATATATGACTCATTATTATCTAAACTAAATGCAGTTTTTTCTTCTGATTTCATCTCCATAGCTTGTGTATACCAGTCAGAATGTGTTGGACTATCAACATCTATCCATTGTTTTAATATTACTCTTTTTGTTATTATGCATATTGAAAGAAATGCATTTTTACTCTTTGATGACACGTTGCTGAATTGATGGAGATCCCCAAGAATACAAGTTTGCAGTGTCATTGGGATGTTTATAATTAGGAATGTGATTGCTTCTTTTGTTGTTTTCAACCATAACTCTTTTAGTCCCTGACATTCCCACAATAATTGAGTCAGCTTATCTTTAATGCTTCTAAAGGGCTTATTGGCATTTTTCCAAATATCATTCCATGATATGTCTCTTTCATCTAAAATGTTTAAGTCCATCATCCATTTCCGAAAACATGCATCATTGAATTTCTAGTGTGGTGTTCATTTATTATTCCATAAAATAGTTTAATTAATTTCTTACTTGTATCTTGATTAAAAAGTGCATCTTCCAGTTCATGGCTACTTTCAGAGGATATGCATTTATTTACAGCGTGTTTTAAAAAGATAAAATTTAAAAAATTATTTCTGGGTACATTATATTGATCAACTAAATCATTGAACGGTTTAAAAGAGTTTTTATTAATAATATAATGAGGTTTAGTAATACCTCTGTCTTTCCATGTTGTCCATTTAACCACATTTTTAATTAATTATGATATTAGGATTGTACCAAAGCGGTTGATTTACAGATGTCATTGGGTTGATTCCTAGTATTTTCTGACACAGTTTTAGAATGTTAAAGGTGGCTTCTATTGGACTCTGCCTCAATTCATTAGGTATTTTTTAAATATAATATAAACTCCCCACATCAATGTCCAAATTCATTAATATATTTTTTTCTATGTTGATCCAGTCCTTATCTGCAGAAGAATGGAATAAGTGGCTTGCTTGTTCACAACCGAAGGAGATATAATAATGTAAGAAGTTTGGTAATTGTAGTCCTCCTTAATCTTGTGTACAAGACAACCTTAAGTATGAACATTTGGCCTTCACCATATAAAATGTGATATCATTGTATGTATTTTCTTAAACCAACTTTTATTAATTACGACAGGCATCATTTTCAGTATATAATAAACTGCTGGCAGTATACTAATTTTTACTACATTTATATATATTCTTTAAAGACCAGGTTGTAAAACAAAAAAAATGTGTTAATCTATTTTTATATATATATATATATATATATATATATATAAATGTTTGTCTATATACTATATATGTATGTATGTATGTATGTATGTATGTATATATATGTATATGTATGTATGTATGTATATATACAGTATATGTATGTATGTATATATATGTATGTATGTATATATGTATTAAAGATGCGCGGATAGGCAATTATTTCATCCGCAACCGCATCACAAAAGTCGTCATCCACCCGCCATCCACCCAAACTAACATTTTATCAAAACCACAACCGCCCGCCACCCGCCACTCACCCGTTGTTATATATCTAATATAGACGATGCAAGGCATTCCTGTTAAAGAAAGGAGACTGATCTAATGCAGCAGAGACATTCAATGCGTGCCACGCATTAATATCTCTTGGCCACGCATTAGAGGCTAAGAGATATTAATGCGTGATAATATTATTTATCATTATTATAATATTATTGTAATTTCCATTAAGAAAGTGTTGACTATTATTGTTATTTTTTTTCCCTGGTCTTTAGTATTCCCTTTTTTAGTTTGTCGCGTACCACGTTTGCAGCCGGCGTTGCCATCTTTTTATTTTTTTCTTCTTCTGCTGTTGTGTTGTGTTGTGGTGTGCTGTGTCACGCCAAATTTCTTCCCCCTACAAAAACCTCCCCCCCCCCCCCATTTACTTCCGTGGTCATGTTTCCTCTTACGTCATTGACAGCGATCGATAGCACTTCGGCTTTGACTGTCCGTCGCTGAAAGGATACTTCGTCTTTCACAGCTGCTGGAATCTGAAGAAATCGATTATTGTTTTTTTTTGTTCAGGCGCGAAACAGGACAGTCGCGTGCGGGTTAAGGACCCCCGGCAACTTTGTGACTTTATTGGACGCAGCCCCGGAAGTAAATGGGTGGGGGGTGGGGGGGGGGGGAGGCTCTTGTAGGGGGGAAGAAATTTGGTGTGACAGCTGCAGCAGTGCCTGATGAATAATTGCCTGTTTCAAAGAGTGCTGCTCGTTTTTCGTATTTGGGTAACAACATTTAACTATGTATTTTTTTTTTCTGAATTGGTTCAACCGCCACCCGCCCGAATCTATTTAAAATCTATTTTTTTCGTCATGCATCCGCCCGACCCGCGGATTATCCGCTGACTCCGCGGTTGTGTCCGCAAACCGCGCATCTCTAATATGTATATATATGTATATGTATATGTATATTAATGTGTGTATATATATATATATGGTATATATGTCTATATATATATATATATATATATATATATGTGTATATATATATATATATGTGTGTGCATATATATATATATATATATATATATATATATATATATATATATATATATATATATATATATATAGATAGATATAGATAGATATATGTACTGTATGTATGTACACACAAAAAGAAAAACACTTTTTTTTTTTTTTTTTGAAACCTGGTCTTTAAAGAGTTGTGTAGGGTTTTTGTACAAAAATGAGGTAAAATAAAATTGCTTTAACTCTAATTGCATAGCTGCTTTGAAATTGTGACTCAATATTAAAATGCAGCTTTTTCACTGTAGCATTTTGTACAATTTACTTTGAAAGTTATTAAATAAATTGGTTGAAGATATTTTGAACTGATCATCAAATTTGCTTTAGTTTCCATAAACTACATGAACAGTGTTGAAGTTAAGAGTGAAAGTAAAATTCAGAGTAGGCGTGTCGGCGTATTAAATCTTGGAGGAGTGATTATTCGACAAACCCCCCAAGATTGATAATTAAGTATTATGACCTACACCTTGTTATAAATAGCCTATGGAATCATCATCACTCATTGTGTTCCTGTTCCGTCTTCGCCTTCCCTCTCTGTTATCTGTGCTCGTTCCTGAAAGACAAACTCAATCTAATAATGTGGCCGTGATTGAAGGTTTTTGGGGGGTTTTTTACACCTTTTTTCCAGGGACTATTTAGCCATCGGTGGGGTCAAAGTAGGTTGATGAAATGACACCTTCCTTTTGTGCGAGGGGGAGGGCGACTTTGTCAGGGTGTTATTAAGCCTGATTCCGCCAATTGGCTCTGAGTGGGAACTCCATTTGTGTGAGCGGACGCGCTGATAAAAAGTTGACAGCGGAGAAGAATGGAGTATTTCCGTCCCCTTGCTTTATGATTGCTAATTATCCACCAGCTTAAGGAGGCCAGTGGCGGAAATTCACTGATTTTATAATTTGCAACGAGCTGTCTTTGAATACTCAGCAAGTCGCCTGATGGCATTGATGGGATGATACGCCGTTCCCTTTCTTTCCTCCTGAAGAATGGCGCAGATGATGATTACAGTTTGCGCTGTCCTCTCTGACATGAATCCTGTTGACATTTTACACCGTATGTAAAAGTTTGAACCCCGCATTACAGGCTCTCCAACTCTGAATAGCTGCAGGAAGAATGGATCACGCAAATTCAGCTCTCTGTTGATGCTGCAAAAGTCCATTTTATTTTTGACAAAAAGGTCACAAAAGATAACTTTATAGAGTATTTTGTCATTTTGAAATGTACCATACTTTCCGGGTTATTGAACGCACCGGTATTGAAGCCACGCCCACCAAATTGTCGAAGAAAATAATACATGTACATACATTAGCCGCACCAGACTAGATATATACCAGTATGAAAGATTTTGTAAATGTTTTTTTATTTACATACCTTAATTGTTTCCAAACAATGCTTGTAACAGGGCAGTAAAACATCTGATCAAGAAAAACAGAAGTCATCGTCCTGGACCCACTAGCTAGCTCTCCAATCAGCAAACAGACTCAATAAATCCACAGTGACGTTTTGGTTAGTTTATGAAACTGAAACAATACAAAAAGAATGCTATTGTAAGTTAATAATACTAAAACAGACACTAGTAAACATTTTAGTATATTTGCTAACACTAACAACGCTAGCTTGATTACATTACGATAGCATGTTAAAAAAAAATATGCATGAAAACACTCCTACAGACATCACACATGGGAAGGTTTAGTAAGTATGAATTGTTTTAGTTATGTTTTAAAACTTATGTAGTGGAATTTCTGACCTTTGAACTATATTTCGTGTCTGTCAAGAATGTCTGCTCGTTTCATTCTTTTCTATTCTAAATCATTGAAGGACCAGATGTAGGTAAAAGATGAATATGGAGTCGGTCTGACCATTCTACAAAATGTTTTGATTGTCTATTATGACTAAGGGACTCAGGGATGTTGCGGAACAAACAGGTCGAAAACAACAGGACCTTGAGGCATGGGGAAACAGATAAAATGGCCAAGTGACAAGGGCTATGGGTGATTGCTTGATTTTTGTGTCCGCCGGAGGACGTTTGTCTGTCTGAAATGGGCAACTCAATCCAACTTTGTACTTTTTGACTATGGCTAAATTAACCTTTTGTACTAAACTCACTTTTGTTGCTGTTTAAGCTTCGGACAATCCACTACACTTACAAACGTTGCTAGGATCCTTTCGAGCAGAAAAGCTATGGGCGGTTATGCTTCCGGTTCAAGACCCGAAACAGGAAGTACATTTTCAACCCGCAGCATCCTGCAGGGAGAGACCTCGTCCAAATGATGGCTTCATAGTACAAACAATAACACACCTTTTTGGTGTCTCTGTTGGTGTAATATGAAAACTATTTGTTGAATACAAAACATTACTGTTTTTGTTATATTCTGTTAGTTTTAGACTCCATGAGTTCCTGTTTTTGTGCACCCTTTTTTTCACCTGCCTCTGGTGTTCGGGACACGCACCTGTTTCCAATCTAGAGACATTATTTAAGCCTGCCTTTGCCAGTCAGTCGTCCTGGCGTCATTAGTTGTTTGCCTCATGCCTAGCCACGTAAGTCGTGTATGTTCCTGCCCTAAATTTTTGCCTTAGCTTCCGCGTGCGATAAGCACGCTTGCCTTTGTTTTGTTAGTTGAATAATTGAATCATGTTTTTACCTGCACACCTTGTCCAGAGTAGTCCGTTTGCATCCCGGGGGAAAAAACCTCGCAGAAAGCTACAACCAAACGGTGACAATTACGGCCGTTAGCGAAGAAAAATCCATAAATTAGCAGCACCGTTTTATAAGCCGCAAGGTTCAAAGTGTTGGGGGGAAAAAGTAGCGGAAAATAGGGTGATAGTGTATGCCTGTATTTCCCGACGTATTTACGGGTGTATTTCATTAAATGGGTAAGTACATTTTCGGGCTGTCGAATTGAACTCTGTGTTTGTGTTGAGCTGTTTAAGGAAGCAATACGTTCAATAAACATTTGCATAAATCAAACAAATTGTCTAGTCCCATGTTGGGTGTACATTTGAATACGGTACACATCTAAAACAACATTTCTATTTGTGACTTATCGCAAATAATTACGAGTTAACAATGGAACATGTGATTAATTGTGATTTAATATTTTAATCATTTGACAACCCTAGTTATTTTATTTCAATATTTTCAGAATAACGTTGTACTCGTATGTTATATAGATTTACCACATACAGTGTGAGGTATTTGAAGAATATATTTGTGATTTTGATGATTAGAGCTTTCAGCTAATAAAAAAATCAATTCAGTATCTCATTTAATCTAAATATTGTGAACATGATTAATATAAACTGCTGATGTTGCAATTTCATAAAATTCATTGTTAAAAAGTACAAATGTTGTTGTGAAATTGCAATGCATTTTTTAACCAATTCCAAAAATTCCAACACCAACCCATTCACATCACCTAGGGCAATTGTGCTAGTATTAATATTTTCAAAAATGCCCAAATTTGAAGGAAATTCCCAATTCAAACTGTTACTACGTCAACCTTTTTTAACCGATTCCAAAATTTCCGACACCAACCCATTCATATCATCTAGGGCAGTTGTGCTAGTATAAATAGTTTTTTTTTATTCCCGGTTTTCCCGAAATTCCCAAATTTCAAAGAAATTCCCGTTCAAATGAATGGACGTATTCATAGTTCTACAATGCCAGGAATTCTCCAAATTCTGCGCCATTTTTAAATCAGAATCCAACCTTTCAACCATCCACACACACTACTCTTCCGTTACTCTTCCGTTATATAAAACGCAAAACATGTTTTCCCTTTCCCCAAATTCCCCGGTTTTCCCGGAATTTCCAGTAATTTTCTCCCCATTGACAATGAATGTGAAATATACAAACGACTGCATATCCCACATTTCTCATCCGATTTGAACCGTTCCCGGTTTCGAAAATTCCCTGATTACCCGGAATTACCAGGAATTACCCCATATTGAAAATAAATGGGCAATTTACAAACCTCTCCATATCTCACATTTCTCATCCGATTCGAACCGTTCCAAGATTCACAAACTCCACTCAGCCTGGACATTCAAGCATTTCAGTTCACACGCTATTCCTACCAGAATTGCAAATTCTAGTTAAGGATAAAATATGTTGTTTATGTTCAGGAGTACTGCCACACCGTCTGCCTGGACTCCGGGGTGGACTACAGGATGCAGCACAAGACCACGGGAGGGAAGCTCTACTACCTGTAAGACCCAAATACTCTTTTTTTTTTTTTTCATTTTCCATGTCTGGAAAAGATCAGACGTTAATTTGCCCCAGCCATACTGTATGTCCATAAATAAGTAGCCTGCTGTTGTAATGTATGCAAATAGAGAAACAAAGGTGGATAAATGAGAGAGAGTTGAATTTCATCACTAAAATATGACAAAATGGCACAGCTTTAAAAGCTTGTATTCCCTGCAGTACTCAAGCACTCTCGCCTTTTCAGTGTATGTAAATAAACAGGGCAGCACACGCTCTTTAATGACACCACCGCGCAAACATCTCATTTTAACTCGCATTCATTGGCTAATGCTCCAGTCCGACATCGTGTTGTTTCCCCCCTCACGGCGTAAAAAAGCTAAGTACCCCTTCTCTTCCACTCTGCTCCTCATGTTTGATGTGGCCACTTCAGCGTTATTAATTTCATATTCCATTACCTGTTTATTGCCCTGTGTGTGTGTGTGTGTGTGTGTGTGTGTGTGTGTGTGTGTGTGTGTGTGTGTGTGTGTGTGTGTGTGTGTGTGTGTGTGTGTGTGTGTGTGTGTGTGTGTGTGTGTGTGTGTGTGTGTGTGTGTGTGTGTGTGTGTGTGTGTGTGTGTGTGTGTGTGTGTGTGTGTGTGTGTGTGTGTGTGTGTGTGTGTGTGTGTGTGTGTGTGTGTGTGTAGGACAGGAGAGCCCGATGCAAATGCAGTCTTGGATGCGATGTTTGAAGAGCTGGCCTTTTCACAAAAGAGCCGTAAGGAAAATAGAATTTAATGTTTATCATTTTATGCAACAGTTTGTTCTGATTATGATTTAATTTTGCTTTAAATAACAACTTGATTATTATGAAGATTGCTTGAGATCTATTGTGATACTGGATGTACTTTAAGTGGTAGGAATGAGACATTCGCGAACGATTCTAGTCTTTTGAACAGCACTTTTAAGTCAACGTTGTTTTTTTTCCTGCAACCTCACATGGCTGGTAACTGGAGTAGAAAATATGAGTCAAATTCACTTTTTATTTTTATTTTTATTTTTTTATAGTTTTTGATTATTTATTAATTAATTAATGTATTCATTTATTCACTTTTCTAGCTCATTCTAAAGTAGTTCAAACGTACACACACTAGGTAGGGTAGTACATTTTTGTGTTTACATCTTTATTGCATACTAATTTTTTGTCTTGTTTTACCTATACTTTTTGTATACTTTTTCTTCTTACATTTTCCACCGCTTGTCCCTTTTTTATGTATTTTTTTTGTAAGGTTAAAATGTTCTTAAGCTGCAAAGTGTTTTTAAGTGAGGAAAAAATTTAAAAAACTCTGATGTCAAAGTCAAAGCATGGGGATGTGGCACCACTTTATAATGATACATGGGTTATACTTGTATAGCGCTTTTCTACCTTCAAGGTACTCAAAGCGCTTTGACAATATTTCCACATTTACCCATTCACACACACATTCACACACTGATGGCGGGAGCTGCCATGCAAGGCGCTAACCAGCAGCCATCAGAGGCAAAGGGTGAAGTGTCTTGCCCAAGGACACAACGGACGTGACTAGGAAGGTAGAAGGTGGGAATTGAACCCCAGTAACCAGCAACACTCCGATTGCTGGCACAGCCACTCTATCAACTTCGCCACGCCGTCCCTAATGAAATATATATAATTATGAAAATATATGTAATTATGAAATATTTACAAAAAAAATACAAATATACCTAATATTTCAGAATAATTCTTACCAATAGAGTAATATTTGTATAAATTCAAATGATTTTGATCCACATATTTTAATTGTA
Organism: Entelurus aequoreus; assembly: GCF_033978785.1. Lineage (NCBI taxonomy): Eukaryota > Metazoa > Chordata > Actinopteri > Syngnathiformes > Syngnathidae > Entelurus > Entelurus aequoreus. The sequence continues at coordinate 21,542,427 of NC_084753.1, read as the reverse complement.
TTTTAAATTAAACTGGTTCTAAAGCACAGGGGGCTAAATCTGGCCCGCCACATTATTTTATGTGGCCCGTGAATGCCTGGATATAATATGCGTTAATAAAATGCTTAATATCTCCTTACTAAATATATTTGTTATTTCCCTTTTGACATTAAAATTCATGTACTGCATGTAATTGCATATCTTTTAAAATTCAATATTATCAAAATATCATATTATCATGTAGTCCAAAAATATTTTTGTTAAAATAAAGCATATAAATACTGTAATATAAATACTGTACTTAAATATCTGCTTGACTTATGCTTTCAAAACAGATGATCAATCAAATTGTAGACTGCAAAATTGACAATAGATTTTACGGTTAAATTCCGCCGACTGAGTTTTTTACCGTAAAATCAACTTTGGTACTGTTTTTTTCCACTAAAACATTAGGAAACAAACGGAAAAAAAAAAAAAAATTACATTAAAAAAATAAATAAAAAAGGCAGCCCTGTTGCTTGAAATGTACCCCTTTTTTTCCATTCCATTCCATTGATTCCTTTTTTTTTATATGCTGTAAAAAACAAACAAACACTGCTTTAACTGTAACATTCTGGTGACTGAGCTGCCAGTTTTTAAAGTAAAATTTTAATATTTTTTTTGCAGCTTATGTAAAAAATATATTGTTAATGTATTATATATATACATGTATATTCATATATTACTCATTGTTAAAAACGGCCCTCTGAGGGCAACCATAGCTGCGATGTGGCCCTCAATGAAAACAAGTGTGACACCCCTGTTTTAAAGGTATATTGTTATTGTACATATTCTAAGATATTCATATAACACTGTTAATAGCTAGCTGGCAACTAGTGCGCTAATCGCTTGCTCACAACTACCACGCTAATCGCTAGCGGGCAACTGGTGCACTAATTGCTAGCTGGCAGATTGTGGCTAATTGATATCTAAATGCAAAAATATTCATATTTTTATTTGAAACCTGCAAGGTACAGTGAGTAGGCCATGTGTTACCTACACTACAGTGTGTTGGATCAATGTTAACATGTATTTAAAGATATTCAAATTTGTGGACATATTGCAGGGGGATATAAAAAAATGTCTAATCAACCAAAAATTTCTGTTGAAGACCTCGGATTTACAGTTTTGACCTTAGAGAGCGGGCTTCTACGGTATCTCCTTCGAGCTGCTTCTCCGTCAAACACACCATCAGCAGCTTTTCTGTATGTTCATGGATAAATATCCACCGTTTAGGTATTTTTAAAAGTCGTTTGATCAATTTTTATTTCCAGATTTTTATCCGTGGCAATTATTATGAGTATTTCTGCAAACAATTTTTTTTTTTCATTATCGTCCGCTCATTTGTTTTGTCTGTTTTAAAAAGCCACAAATTGAAAGAAAAAGCAGCATTTTTTTTAAGTCATGCAGTCATTTCTTATTTAATGATAATATCGTGGCAATAAAATTATCTTTTGGTTATGATGCATTTGATTGACAGCGTGACGGATGGTCACGGTCGGGGTGTGTTTCCATAGTTACAGGTCCTCAGGTGCTCACTGTTCTGGGAAGAGAAGTGACGCTGGAGAAGACCTGTGGCTCCATTGCAGACTGCACTTTCCATGAGCTGTGTGGTCGAGTGAGTGATTTTACCCAAATGTCATCTTTTACTTCATTACATGCGTGTAAGCAAAAGATAGAACATAAATACCTTAATATACATTGATGCATATTATGTTTATTAGTCTGTTTTTAAATTGCCAACTGTCTATTAGGGGTAAAGTATGTATTGTACAAATGCTTTTAATTATCTTTTTTTAATTTACTTTTTATAATATATTTTTTACATATTCATTTATTTATATATAATATTAAATATTTTCTCACAAATAATAATACTTTTAAAATAGCCATTTTGCAAACTTACACAATTCCCACATTTCTCAACTGATTTGAATTGTTCCACCATCCACATACTCCACTCATCTTAAACAATCAAACTACCATTTTCCAGGTTGAAAAAAAACCTCCATGAATTCCCATACTTCTGTCTATTAGGGGTAAAGTATTTATTCTACAAATGCTTTTAATTACTTTTTTTTTTTTACTTTTTATAATATATTTTCTACATATGTATTTATTTATATATAATATTAAATATGTTCCCACAAATAGTTATACTTTTAAAATAATATATATATATTACCAACTGTATCTTCATAATAAGCTCCATGTAATAAATGTATATTCCACTTTAAATGTATTTTTTAAACCTTTAAATGCCACCATAAACATCAGCTTTACAGATACCATGCCTGCCCTACAAGTGGTTTGTTTTGATGATGTTGTCTACTGCACTAAAGGTATTTACAGCCCCCTAGTGGTTTCACTTGTGGTATTTTTTTTCCTGTCAGTGAAAAAAAATTATTATTTTTGCATTGTGGTGCTAATTTATTTTAGTGGGAAAAAAAGGTTTTAATATACGAAATAACTTGAATTTGATGCAATATAGTTTTTGGACACTTTTTTTTGCTTATTCAAGAACTTACAGTGGAGACTTAAAAAGAACGTTTGCAGAATTTTCTGTCATTTAAATATGTTATAAAAATAACTATACCAAATAATAAGGTTACTTGAATCAAATGAAGCATGTATATTACTTCCTACACACCCATGACAAAAATATCAAATGTCAATCAAAGCTCACCTTGAAGCACGCACACCAGCAATGTAAGAATACATCCATCTGTGGCAGCAAAGGAAAAGGAGAAAGTTTTTGCCCACAACTGTAGTGTGTTCAAGAACCTTGATTAGAGTTAGAAACAGAGGCGTCGCTAGGGTTTAAAGGCAGGGGATGCACTAATAATATTACAATCATAATAATGATCCATCCATCCATCCATTTTCTACCACTTATTCCCTTCGGGGTCGCGGGGGGCGCTGGAGCCTATCTCAGTTACAATCGGGCGGAAGGCGGGGTACACCCTGGACAAGTCACCACCTCATCGCAGGGCCAACACAGATAGACAACATTCACATGTGACAAATTATTTAGGTTGGAAAATAACTTGAATTTTGATGCAATATAGTTTTCTGGACAATTTGTAATTATTCAAGAACTTACAGAGAATTGTTTGTGTCATTTAAATATATAAGATAGTTATGAATGTTAATAAATATAGCCATGAAAATTTTATTATAAGGTTACTTACATTAGGAATGTCTATGACTACCTACACCAGAGGTGTCCAAACTACGGCCCGCGGGCCAGCTGTTGCCCGCCAGCCTCTTCAATTTGGCCCGCGAAACTCATGAGTCCAACAAAGCATCGCATCAGGAGTGCTTGCAACTAAGTCAAATACCAGGCGGTCTCTGAATGTCTGCTGCCATCTTGCAGAAGTGAAAATACTTTGAAGCAATAGCACAGCATTTACTTAAATGACACAATTCAAACAACCTTCCTGAGTCATGGTGCAAAAAAAAAGAATCAAAAATTCTCAGGACTTAAGTGTAAAATGGCACTCTAAGACGCTTGATAAATACGGCCCCAGGTCTCACCTAACACAACCTGCTCCCTGAACATTGTAGATAATATCAGGGTTCATACGGGTGCTTAAAAACCTTGAAAATGCTTGGATTTTAATGTTGTGTTTTCAAGGTTTGAAAAGGCTTGAATTTTACTTGGAAATGTTCGTCATATTTCTCGGCAGTCTGACTCAATAGGCTAATTATAAAATGGAAAAAAATAAAATCAGTTTCCTTAAAAATGAAAGCTACACGCTTGATCTGTTGGCTTTGCACGAGCCCTTACATTAGGTTGTTGTCATGTATATACGGCTCTGTGTCGCCCCCAAGAGGACAGTGGTGCATCGGTCCATCATGCCGGGAGGTTGTCCTTTTAATGAACATGATGTATGCATGAATTATGATACAAACAAACAAGTAAACAATAATAATTAATGTTGTTTCTTGTAAGGAATTATGTATACATGAATGATGATGATACAAACAAACAAGTAAACAACGTTTGCAAACACCAATGACATTGAATAGTCTACAGCAGGGGTCACCAGCGTGGTGCCCGCGGGCACCAGGTAGCCCGTAAGGACCAGGGGCCGTACTTATCAAGCTTCTTAGAATTACTCCTAAGAAGTCTGCTAAGAGTTGACTTAAGAGTAAATAAATTCTTCGCTGAAAGCTGCACTTAAAAGTTAGTTATCAAGCGTCTTACTCACACTTTCAGCGAAGTGTAGGACTGAATCTTAAGTGTCACACTCAGAGCTGAATTACGACATTACTATGTGCCGTAAACGGAATTTTAGGTGACGTCATTTCTGTGTCCATAGAAATGACCAATCACGGAAGGGAATCCCTTGTCTAAGAATAAAGAAATATCTTGGAAATATTTAAGTGGACAATGGGAGTGTATATTTTGACAATAAACTGCAAAATAATACAAAACAAACTAGTCCCCGCCGGCACTCACGCTACCGCTCCCTCTCTTCTATCGCCCACACACTCACTGACGTCACTCACCTCACGGCCACACACATACGCTACTGTCATAACATTTTATTTCCAATTCATTAATTAGGCAACTAATTTGAAATTGGTGTGGGTGGCTCTATATATACTAGCCCACTGCAGCCACATGCAGAAATCAACAAGGAATGGAAAAGTATTAAATCTGTGACAAAAATAATATCCGCTCTGTCTAAACGATACCGTTTGATCAGCTGCTCGTCATGAAAAAAAAACAACATTGTTCCGTTCCCTGAACGTTCGCGCACGTCTCTCTCGCCTCAGTGCCATCCCCTGCTTAAGACACCTCTGAAGGTCTCTTAAATATCGTGGAGAGTAGGAGTGATTCTTAGACTTAAGAACGTTGATAAAAAGCTTTTATTCTTAAGTTTGAGAGTAGGACTAAATTTCGCAAATTCTCAGGACTTAAGTGTAAAATGGCACTCTAAGAAGCTTGATAAGTACGGCCCCAGATGAGTAGCCCGCTGGCCTGTTCTAAAAATAGCTCAAATAGCAGCATTTACCAGTGAGCTGCCTCTATTTTTTAAATTGTATTTATTTACTAGCAAGGTGGTCTCGCTTTGCTCGACATTTTTAATTCTAAGAGAGACAAAACTCAAATAGAATTTGAAAATCCAAGAAAATATTTTAAAGACTTGGTCTTCACTAACTGACAAAGAAACAGATAACAGATTTGGTGTCCAGTTCAAAGTGTGACATGATTTATTTAAACATTTGAGAGTTGACTTTTGTGTTTTACATGAGTTATTATTTGTACAAACATGGTGCAAAGTAATTCATGATTTGTTAAAAAATGTTAGTGGCTAGCTAGTTAAAATGGGATATTGTGATTTCACAAGACTGTCTTAGAAGTGATCATTTGAAAATGTTCAATTTGAAAAATGTGCACTTAGAGAAAATATAAAAATAAAGTGTTGCATATTAATATTTATCTGTTTCTATATATATTTATTGTGAGAAATCATTAAGATGATCAGTGTTTCCACAAAGATAAATATCATTAATTATTAATAATAACATAGAGTTAAAGGTAAATTGAGCAAATTGGCTATTTCTGGCAATTTATTTAAGTGTGTATCAAACTGGTAGCCCTTCGCATTAATCAGTACCCAAGAAGTAGCTCTTGGTTTCAAAAGGGTTGGTGACCCCTGGTCTACAGACACTGCTTCATTTGCTATGCCCCATTCAGTTAATGATAACTGCTGGTTCAATGTTAGGCTTAGGTTTTAGCAGATTTTCCCTATTTTTCCTACAGACAGCATTTGGTGACCTCAAACAACAAAGCTATGGATTGATTCACACTGGTTTTCGCCTTTTGAAGGGTACTGAGAAAACTGGAAAATTGATCTTGAAAGTCCTTAAAAAGTGCTTGAATGTGGCCATGGAAAAGGTGTACAAAGCCTGTGTTATGAAAAACGTCCAAATAACATGAAACGTTTCAAGATCACGCCCATTTAAGTCTAGTACCCGCACTCTTTTACTATGAAGCCACGCTGTGTAACACGTGGCTTGACATTGTTTTGCTGAAATGCTATAACGTTGCTTGGATGGCAACATATGTCGCTCCAAAACCTGTATG
>NC_084753.1:21501309-21528809 GCF_033978785.1 Entelurus aequoreus | reverse complement strand
GAAAACTTTAATTTTGACAAAAAGGCCATAAAACAAAGTTTTTAAAAGATTTTAAGCGTTGAAATTAAAAATGTTAATAATTTATTTGTGACTTATGGCACTTTTGTGAGCACGTCCTTTGTGGATCCTAAGACTGAGAGTAAGTGTGTACAGTCAATGTTAAGGTTAATTAAGATTGCGACGACTTAACCATCGGTTTTAAAGTGTTCATAGAAAAACGCCATAAATAAACCTTTTTTAATGTGATGCTGTAGGTGAGAGTGGTGCTGCAGGCTGCGGTGCCTTTAGAGCAGCTGTTTGTCCACACTGGAGGGGATGATGAGCGGGACCAGCAGCTTCTGGATGACTTGGGCCTGAGTCAGGTGCAAACTTATCCCCACAAATAATGTGTTCACTCATTCCAAGATACTCTGTTAAATAAATACACATTTGCTATTATGTTCAGTTTTACAAAACCCATAACCAGTGAAATTGGCACATTGTGTAAATGGTAAATAAAAACAGAATATAATGATTTGCAAATCATTTTCAACCTATATTCAATTGAATAGACTGCAAAGACAAGATGTTTAACGTTTGAACTGGAAAACTTTTTTCTTTTTTGCAAATATTAGCTCATTTGGAATTTGATGCCTGCAACATGTTTCAAAAAAGCTGGCACAAATGGCAAAAAAGACTGAGAAAGTTGAGGAATGCTCATCAAACCCTTATTTGGAACATCCCACAGGTGAACAGGCTAATTGGGAACAGGTGGGTGCCATGATTGGGTATAAAAGCAGCTTCCATGAAATGCTAAGTCTTTCACAAACAAGGATTCGGCGAGGGTCACCACTTTGTCAACATATGCGTGAGCAAATTGTCCAACAGTTAAAAAACAACATTTCTCAACAAGCTACTGCAAGGAATTTAGTGATTTCACCATCTACGGTCTGTAATGTCATCAAAAGGTTCAGAGAATCTGGAGAAATCACTGCACGTAAGCGATGATATTACGGACCTTCGATCCCTCAGGCAGTACTGCATCAAAAAGCGACATCAGTGTGTAAAGGATATCACCACATGGGCTCAGGAACACTTCAGAAAACCACTGTCAGTAACTACAATCCGTTGCAATATCTGTAAGTGCAAGTTAAAACTCTACTATGCAAAGCCAAAGCCATTTATCAACAACACCCACAAACGCCGCCATCTTCGCTGGGCCCGACATCATCTAAGATTGACTGATGCAAAGTGGAAAAGTGTTCTGTGGTCTGACAAGTCCACATTTCAAATTGTTTTTGGAAACTGTGGACATTGTGTCCTCCGGACCAAAGAGGAAAAGAACCATCCGGACTGGTATAGGCGCAAAGTTCAAAAGCCAGCGTCTGTGATGGTATGGGGGTGTATTAGTGCCCAAGGCATGGGTAACTTACACATCTGTGAAGGCACCATTAATGCTGAAAGGTACATACAGGTTTTGGAGGAACATATGTTGCGATCCAAGCAACGTTATCATGGACGCCCCTGCTTATTTTAGCAAGACAATGCCAAGCCACATGTTACAAGTGCGGGTACTAGACTGGCCTGCCTGTAGTCCAGACCTGTCCCCCATTGAAAATGTGTGGCACATTATGAAGCCCAAAATACCACAACGGAGACTCCGGACTGTTGAACAACTTAAGCTGTACATCAAGCAAGAATGGGAAAGAATTCCATCTGAAAAGCTTCAGAAATTGGTCTCCTCAGTTCCCAAACAATTACTGAGTGTTGTTAAAAGGAAAGGCCATGTAACACAGTGGTAAAAATGCACCTGTGCCAACTTTTTTGCAATGTGTTGCTGCCAATAAATTCTAAGTTAATGATTATTTGCAAAAAAAAAATTACATTTCTCAGTTGGAACATTAAATATCTTGTATTTGCAGTCTATTCAATTGAATATAAGTTGAAAAGGATTTATTTACCATTTACACAACGTGCCAACTTCACTGGTTTTGGGTTTTGTACTTTGCACCTTAAAGTGTCGCTTTCCGTCTATAAAATGGCATTATCAGACCAGAGGGGAAAAAAAACGATTTGGTTGCCATAGCGACGTATGCAGCACAGGCTTTATTAAGTCTATTCTGAGTTTATTTACTTCCTAACCGGATGTTGGCCTCCTTTTCTTCAGGAGGCAGCGGGGCGTCTGGCACTTTTCACGGGCGAGGAGGAGACCTTTGCCTTCCACAGGACTATTTCTCGCCTGACGGAGATGCAAGCGAAGACGTACTGGATGGAGGGAGATCGCGGCATGGGGAAGAGACGCCGCCATACTTAGGTGCCGACCTATAAGCAACATGTTACCTCAAACCAGGCATCCGTCACTGCAAGAGCCAAAAAATGAATAAATAAACAAAAGATGCTGTATTTCCTCACATATAGTGATGGGAGGTGGGTTATTTACTAAACCACAGAGAGCATTTGTGTTTGTGGACTTAGAGAAGCCATTCGACCGTGTCCCTCAGGAAGTCCTGTGGGGAGTGCTCAGAGAGTATGGGGTATCGGACTGTCTGATTGTGGCGGTCCGCTCCCTGTATGATCAGTGCCAGAGTTTGGTCCGCATTGCCGGCAGTAAGTCGGACAAGTTTCCAGTGAGGGTTGGACTCCGCCAAGGCTGCCCTTTGTCACCGATTCTGTTCATAACTTTTATGGACAGAATTTCTAGGCGCAGTCAAGGCGTTGAGGGGATCTGGTTTGGTGGCTGCAGGATTAGGTCTCTGCTTTTTGCAGATGATGTGGTCCTGATGGCTTCATCTGGCCGGGATCTTCAGCTCTCGCTGGATCGGTTCGCAGCTGAGTGTGAAGCGACTGGGATGAGAATCAGCACCTCCAAGTCCGAGTCCATGGTTCTCGCCCGGAAAAGGGTGGAGTGCCATCTCCGGGTTGCGGAGGAGACCCTTTCCCAAGTGGAGGAGTTCAAGTACCTCGGAGTCTTGTTCACGAGTGAGGGAAGAGTGGATCGTGAGATCGACAGGCGGATTGGTGCGGCGTCTTCAGTAATGCGGACGCTGTATCGATCCGTTGTGGTGAAGAAGGAGCTGAGCCGGAAGGCAAAGCTCTCAATTTACCGGTCGATCTACGTTCCCATCCTCACCTATGGTCATGAGCTTTGGGTTATGACCGAAAGGACAAGATCACGGGTACAAGCGGCCGAAATGAGTTTCCTCCGCCGGGTGGCGGGGCTCTCCCTTAGAGATAGGGTGAGAAGCTCTGCCATCCGGGGGGAGCTCAAAGTAAAGCCGCTGCTCCTCCACATCGAGAGGAGCCAGATGAGGTGGTTCGGGCATCTGGTCAGGATGCCACCCGAACGCTTCCCTAGGGAGGTGTTTAGGGCACGTCCGACCGGTAGGAGGCCACGGGGAAGACCCAGGACACGTTGGGAAGACTATGTCTCCCGGCTGGCCTGGGAACGCCTTGGGATCCCCCGGGAAGAGCTGGACAAAGTGGCTGGGGAGAGGGAAGTCTGGGTTTCCCTGCTTAGGCTGCTGCCCCCGCGACCCGACCTCGGATAAGCGGAAGAAGATGGATGGATGGATGGATGGATGGACAGAGAGCATTATACACACATTTATGACACTCAATCAAAATAATATTTTTATTTTTCAACATACAGTATGTGTTATTTATTTCTAGTGAACCATGCACCCGACATTTTTTTTGAAGATCAAACATTATTAGAATCAGAATTACTTTATTAATCCCCGAGGGGAAATTTAAATTTTCCGCACAATCCCATTCAAGATCAGACAAACATTACAGGGAGACAGAACAGGATCGCTGACGGGTCTGCCAACTTCCGGCGCCCCTTATAAAAAAGGTGAGATACAGGTAAACAATGGGTCGATCTAAGCCTGGGCTCCTGGAGAGGGGGTCCAGACTGAGGCCAAGGGAAAGAACAACTCATAGCAATAGCACACATCCCTCTTACATGTGTGTAAGAGGGTAAACATCAAAGAACACAAAGGACATTAGTCGTATCATTAGCAGACAAACCGTATCGCCATTAAAAAACAATGATTTCTTGGCTGCATGCAAATCCGCTTTTTTGCCTCGCCAAGGCTTTAGTGACAGGAAATGCCACATAAACGTACGTATTTTGGACAGATAAAAACCCAAACTAAACTGTCTTGAGGATTAATTGACTTGGGGGTGTCCAAAGTGGGGCCCGAGGGTCATTTGTGGCCCTGGAGCACGTTGCAGAAATGAAATTCAACAAAAAAAATTTTAAAAATGGATCAAGAAGGCACAATGTAAAGACAAAAAACTAAAATCCTGATCATATTAAAGGCCTACTGAAATGAAATGAGTTTTTTTAAACGGGGATAGCAGATCCATTCTATGTGTCATATTTGATCATTTCGCGATATTGCCATATTTTTGCTGAAAGGATTTAGTATAGAACAACGACGATAAAGTTCGCAACTTTTGGTCTCTGATAAAAAAAAAGCCTTGCCCCTACTGGAAGTAGCGTGACGTAGTCAGTTGTTCACCTCCTCATATTTTCCTATTGTTTACAATGCAGCTAGAGCGATTCGGACCGAGAAAGCGACGATTACCCCATTAATTTGAGCGAGGATGAAAGATTCGTGGATGAGGAACGTTAGAGTGAAGGACTAGAATGCAGTGCAAGACATATCTTTTTTCGCTCTGACCGTAACTTAGGTACAAGCTGGCTCATTGGATTTCACACTCTCTCCTTTTTCTATTGTGGATCACGGATTTGTATTTTAAACCACCTCAGATACTATATCCTCTTGAAAATGTGAGTCGAGAACGCGAAATGGACATTCACAGTGACTTTTATCTCCACGACAATACATTGGCGAAGCACTTTAGCTACGGAGCTAACGTGATAGCATCTGGCTCAAATGCAGATAGAAACAAAATAAATAAATCCCTGACTGGAAGGATAGACAGAAGATCAACAATACTATTAAACCATGGACATGTAACTACACGGTTAATAATTCTCAGCCTGGCAAGGCTTAACAATGTTGTTGTTAACGACGCTGAAGCTAACATAGCAACTTAGCAACCGGACCTCACAGAGCTATGATAAAAACATTAGCGCTCCATCTACGCCAGCCAGCCCTCATCTGCTCATCAACACCCGTGCTCACCTGCGTTCCAGCGATCGACGGCGCGACGAAGGACTTCACCCGATCACAGATGCGGTTGGCGGCTAGCATCGGCTAGCGCGTCTGCTATCCAAGTAAGTCCTCCTTGTTGTGTTGCTACAGCCAGCCACTAATACACCGATCCCACCTACAACTTTCTTCTTTGCAGTCTCCATTGTTCATTAAACAAATTGCAAAAGAGTCACCAACACAGATGTCCAGAATACTGTGGAATTATGAAATGAAAACAGAGCTTTTTGTATTGGCCTCAATGGGGGAGCCATACCTCTGTTCTACTGGCTACGTCATATTCAAAGGAGTTTTCAACCTGAAGTTTCGCGGGAAATTTAAAATTGCACTTTATAAGTTAACCCGGCCGTTTTGGCATGTGTTGCAATGTTAAGATTTCATCATTGATATATAAACTATCAGACTGCGTGGTCGATAGTAGTGGGTTTCAGTAGGCCTTTAACTAGTGCTGTTAAATATTGTATTCATTTTAATCACACTCTTACATTTTGATTAATCACATACATTAATTGTGTGCATGATTTAAATTAACTTTTTTTTAAAATACCCCAATATTCTAAGACAAATGCCGTTTTATTGTCAGAATGTTGAAACAGAATAGTTTTTTTATGTTTTACTTGAATGCACATTATGTATTTGTTCAACTTGCCAACCGTTTTAAGTATCGTTATGGTGTATTTTGAAGTGAAATGTGTCAAAGAGCACACCTCCTCACTCATCTTTGCAGTTTCAGGCTGTTTTGAAGTTGATGCATGTTCATTTTGTGCATGTTATGTGAACAAGGAGGTGCCATTGGGTCGGATTCAAGTTCAGAGTAGTTGACTGCTGCCCTCTAGTGGACAAAGTTTAAGGCACAAGCGTCCTGAAGGTGAAAGCAATAAACCCTCGACTGTACAAACGCACCCTGTTTTTATTGCTCTCTTGTTTTTTATGTGAATTGAAATGTGTTCATATATCTTTTTCTTTGTCAAACACAAATATTAAAACAACTGCTGCAAAATGTATTACCATTTCTCATTAATGAAATACATAAAGTCTAAATTGTTTCAATGGATTTGTTTTCATTTGGTTAGTTTTAGTTTTTTGGGGGGACAACATCAGCTATAATACACAATAGATGACATAAAGCAATTTTCCAATTCCACAGTTGAAATAAAGAATAAAAAAAATGTTTGCATCCATGTAATTTATTTATATATATATATTTCTTTAGATATATATTTTTCTTATATTTACAGTATGCACATGTGTATATATATATATATATATATATATATATATATATATATATATATATATATATATATATATACATATATATACATACAGTATATATATATATATATATATATATATATATATATATATATATATATATATATATATATATATATATATATATATATATATATATATATATATATATATATATATATATTCAAAATAGAGGCCAATAATGTACAAAATATATCCTCTAAAAATGGAAACATTTTCTCATTATTGAAATACATGTAGATAAATATTGCTTTAGTCATTTTATTTTGTTTGGTTAGTTTTTGCATTGACAAAATAAAATATAGTAGACAATGGACAATTTTTTCAGTTCTCCAATTGTAATAAAAATTAACGAATCATTTTGGCCTAATTTATTTTGTTTTATATATTGTCTTTTCTTTGCACATATTAGGGATTAATATTTTTAATCAGATTATACAGTGTATGTATATACATACATATATATACATATACAATGCATATATATACATATACAGTGTGCGTGTGTGTGTATATATATATATGTATATATATATGTACATATATACACACAATATATATACTTACTGTATATACTTGTACTGTATGTATATATATATAATATATATATATATATATATATATATATATATATATATATATATATATATATATATATATATATATATATATATATATATAAATATATAGGAACAGTATATATATATATATATATATATATATATATATATATATATATATATATATATATATATATATATATATATATATATATATATATATACACTACCGTTCAAAAGTTTGGGGTCACCCAAACAACTTTGTGGAATAGCCTTCATTTCTAAGAACAAGAATAGACTGTCGAGTTTCAGATGAAAGTTCTCTTTTTCTGACAACATGCAAAATAGAGGCCTATTTCTTCATTATTGAAATATATTATAACATATGGGTCAATATATTTTTCAATAGATGTTTTTGTTTGGTTAGTTTTGGGAGGCTACAAAATGAAATATATTAGTAGACAATGGGTTGCATTAAAACAATTTTAAATTTTAAGTTTCAAAATTAACACAATTTTTGAAACAGTTTTTTCTTTATAAAAATGTTGTTAAATTTGCAATCTTATTTAAATTACTCTTGGCTATCCACATTGGGGCAAATGTTTATATTTTACATGCCAAAAAACGTTTCCAGTGTGTCCTGTTGCACTTTTCTGTGCGCGGTGGGGAACATCCCTCTGTATTCCTGCAGGGGGCAGCAGAGGGCAACCAATCACCAGAAGAGAGACGCCTGTCCCTCGAAAGGATGAGGTCACCCTCCTGCACCATTCCAGGCTGGACCAGCCTGCCCTGGCAAACACACAGCATCGAGTGGGTGAGTGTTCCAAGCCAGCACACAAAAGGCTTGCACACAAACACACACAAAAAAAAAAAAAAAAAAAATCAATAGAAATTGATGCATGATGATGCAATTAGGCCAAATGAGTCCATAGAGTGAAATGAGGTAAACATACACAATAATGAGCGTCCGTCCCTAATGAATTGAAAGTGTTCTGCAGGCCAAGCATTGCTGCCATCTTTGTTGGTGTGGTGGTCGGATTAACCCACTTCCACGTCACTTTAGCTGGTGTCATGCATGCAGAGAGACGTACAATTGGATTATAACTATTTATGCCCTAAAAGGGACAACTAAGGTGAGACCATTCCAGATTTTAAATATGACAACATGGTGTCCTTTAAACAGTAATGGCTCTTTATTTATTTATTTGGTCTTGCGTTTCTGCACAGGTGCGCGCTGTCGACGGAGACAAAGAAGCTTGTTTTGAGCCACGATGGCGGTTCTCGCAGCATCGTGGCACCGAGAGCGCAGTCTCCTTCTTACCGCTGGCTACGAATGACGTCACCCTGAGCCAGGTGGGAGGGAGGGAAAGGGGGCGGAGTCACCGCGAGCGGTCAGAGTGATTGACAGCTGATTAAAGGTACACCGCAGGTTATTAAAGGACACCATGTGATCATTAATGATATAAGAGTGAATAGACTGTCGAGTTTCAGATGAAAGTTCTCTTTTTCTGACAACATGCAAAATAGAGGCCTATTTCTTCATTATTGAAATATATTATAACATATGGGTCAATATATTTTTCAATAGATGTTTTTGTTTGGTTAGTTTTGGGAGGCTACAAAATGAAATATATTAGTAGACAATGGGTTGCATTAAAACAATTTTAAATTTTAAGTTTCAAAATCAACACAATTCCATAGACCTTATCTTGCACCTTTTATTCGTTGCATAATGCACTTCCTATAGTTGAAGTGTTTTAGGACAGAATTCATTGTCGATATTTTAATAATATATATATATACATATACACACATACACATATACACACATACACACATACACGCATACACACATACATACATATACACATTCATATACACGTGCATATTTACATACATATATACATACATATATACATATATACATACATACTGTATATACACACATACATACATACATACATATATACATACATACTGTATATACACACATACATACATACATACATATATACATACATATATATACATACATATATACATATATATACATATACATATATATATATATATATATATATATATATATATATATATATA
The DNA here is from genome assembly GCF_033978785.1 of Entelurus aequoreus. Classification (NCBI taxonomy): domain Eukaryota; kingdom Metazoa; phylum Chordata; class Actinopteri; order Syngnathiformes; family Syngnathidae; genus Entelurus; species Entelurus aequoreus. The sequence goes on along the minus strand of NC_084753.1, from coordinate 21,519,712 downwards.
TATATATATATATATATATATATATATATATATATATATATATATATATATATATATATAAAAGTAAAATGTAAATATGAGCTCGTATGAAGAAAACACTCATGTGTTTCCCATTTGGTGGGGGAAAAAAAGGTAAATAAAGAGAGTTTATAGACATGTTCTATGGTCAAACCTCAGCACAAAATCAATGTTATGATTTTGCTGGAGTAGCGCCTCAACTTACGAGCTTATTTGGTTGTGTGGCAGAGCTCTTAAGTCGAAGCACTTCTGTCTCAAATCAACGTCTCCCATTTGAAATCAATCTGAATGGTTCATAATTTTAACATGAAACATGCCTTTTAAAAAGAAAAAAATAACTTTTCAATAAGGATATTGTACAAAAAGAGTATAATAGGATGTGTTACAAACAACTACAGTAGTTTTATGGAGTAATGCAATAATAGTATGCAGCATTTATTAGGGCTGTGAATCTTTGGGTGTCCCACGATTCAATTCAATATCGATTCTTGGGATCACGATTCGATTTAAAATCGATTTTTTTTTTTAATTCAACACGATTCTCGATTCAAAAACGATTTTTTTTCCCGTTTCAAAACGATTCTCTATTCATTCAATACATAGGATTTCAGCAGGATCTACCCCAGTCTGCTTACATGCAAGCAGAGTAGTAGATTTTTGTAAAAAACTTTTATAATTGTAAAGGACAATGTTTTATCAACTGATTGCAATAATGTAAACTTGTTTTAACTATTAAATGAACCAAAAATATGACTTATTTTATCTTTGTGAAAATATTGGACACAGTGTGTTGTCAAGCTTATGAGATGCGATGCAAGTGTAAGCCACTGTGACACTATTGTTCTTTTTTTTTAATGTCTAATGATAATGTCAATGAGGGATTTTTAATCACTGCTATGTTGAAATTGTAACTAATATGGATACTGTTGTTGATAATATTCATTTTTGTTTCACTACTTTTGGTTTGTTCTGTGTCGTGTTTGTGTCTCCTCTCAATTGCTCTGTTTATTGCAGTTCTGAGTGTTGCTGGGTCGGGTTTGGTTTTGGAATTGGATTGCATTGTTGTGGTATTGCTGTGTATTGTTTTGTTGGATTGATTCATTTAAAAAAATAAATAAATTAAAAATTAAAAAAATTATTTTTTTTTAAAAATCGATTTTTTAAAAATGAGAATCGATTCTGAATCGCACAACGTGAGAATCGTAATTCAAATTCGAATCGATTTTTTCCCACACCCCTAGCATTTATCTTGGAGAGTGGTCTTTAACGCTGTCTCCTTCCAACACACCATCAGCGGCTTCTTGAAGTGTGAAGTGAATTATATTTATATAGCGCTTTTCTCTAGTGACTCAAAGCGCTTTACATTGTGAAACCCAATATCTAAGTAAATTCTTTTTTTAAAACCAGTGTGAGTGGCACTGGGAGCAGGTGGGTAAAGCATCTTGCCCAAGGACACAACGGCAGTGACTAGGTTGGCAGAAGCGGGGATCGAACCTGGAACCCTCAAGTTGCTGGCATGGCCACTCAACCAACCGAGCTATACCCACCATATTTCTTCATATTTTCATGGGTAAATGTCCGCCGTTTGGATGTTATTTAAAGGTGCCGTATGTAATAACGTGGCCAGAAATGGTACTGAAATCATGGTCAAAATTCTGTAGTCCCCTCCCTCGCTCAGTGACTGAGGTTGCCAGATACGCAGACGAATCCAGCTCGATCGACTGGGCTACTCCAGGGAACTTCAAACTTCCACTGCCTCTTACTAGGGGTTGAGGTGCTGGGAACATAACAGCTGAATAGAAAAGCGTTTTGTCAATAACAAATCCCTAACGAACAAATTTTAAACAGAAATTAAGAAAGTACGTCATGCCTGCGTACAATATCACAACAAATGGCAATCATATGATTATTGTTAGTACTATCAGGAAACAAAGACTAAAATGAACTACTACCACTGCTAGCAATGATTATGCTGGTGAAAATAAGTAGAGCATGCTTAGCAACCTAATGTACGCCCAAAACTAAAGAGGAGACATTTTACCAAGGTATGTCTATAGCAGTGGTTCTTAACCTTGTTGGAGGTACCGAACCCCACCAGTTTCATATGCGCATTCACCGAACCCTTCTTTAGAGAAATATTAAATGTTGTTTTTTTTTTAATTCAAGACAAAGTTATACGTTTTTTTTACTGGTGCACAAAAAGAACCGTGCATGAACATCACCTTGTTCAAAGAACAAAACCAACACAGTGCATGAACTCACAACAAATTACACACCTGCAAATCAGATGGAAAATTAGAGGGAACATTGTTTGGGGGTATCCTCGTACGCCGATAGGGAGGAGTTTTTATTTACAAGATGAGTCGGGTGTGTCTTGACCTCCGCGGTGGAGGCTCCACCGAACCCCTGAGGCCGACTCACCGAACCCCTAGGGTTCGATCGAACCCAGGTTAAGAACCACTGGTCTATAGGCTACACGAATGAGAAATTATTTTATCAAGTGATTTGGCTGTCTCCATACGTTTCACATTGCCATGATGACAGCCGTGCTAATGTTGGAACCCATTTCCTCAGCATATTGAGAAGGAAATAGGCACTGACACCACCCATATCCATATAGGTTTTATTTGTTGAACATATATTTTGCACTGTCAGTTCGAATACACATCGACATACAGGCTAACGGCTAAGCATTACACCAGGATCTAAGCACCATCTCGCTAAGCATTCATTGCACGAACATACTAGCTTTGTTAGACAAGATCTGTATTGGACAATATTGTTTACATACAAAATGTCCATTTCCATTTATTGCAAGTAATAAGAAAACGTAAATGCCTTACTTACCTACCAAGGAGGAAATTAGCAAGTTTGGCGTCAGATGAAAAAATCTTCTCCGCCTTCAATCGTCTCCATCTTTCAAAGGCATCCTCAATAAATGACACCTTTTAGTCACCTTTACACTTTTTCATTCCAATATAGTCACGCTGCCTGAGGCTGAGCCAATCAGTGGCCAATACTACTATAGTATTGATATTTTTTTTTAATTCAGCCATTTTCATCCTTGAATGTGCTTAATTTAGGGCAAGAATGTTGCAGAATATGCCTAAATAAATTATCATATAAATAAAGCCAGATATTTGAAGCACGCTGTGGCACGTGTTATTTTTGACAGCCCTAATGTGTATACAATATTTAGCATCTAAGACATAAAATATGGATAATACTAAATAATGATCAAAAAATTAACATATATAAACATATACATATATATACACACACACACACATATGTATATATATATATATATATATATATATATATATATATATATATATATATATATATATATATATATATATATATATATATATATATATATATATACATATATATATATAAAATAAATGGGTTGTACTTGTATAGCACTTTTCTACCTTCAAGGTACTCAAAGTGCTTTGACGGTATTTCCACATTCACCCATTCACACACACATTCACACACTGATGGCGGGAGCTGCCATGCAAGGCGCTAACCAGCAGCCATCAGGAGCAAGGGTGAAGTGTCTTGCCCAAGGACACAATGGACATGTCTAGGATGGTAGAAGGTGGGGATTGAACCCCAGTAACCAGCAAACCTCCGATTGCTGGCACTGCCACGCTACCAACTTCGCCACGCCGCCCCACACACATCTATATATATATATATATGTAGATGTGTATATATGTATATATATACACACACACACACACACACACACACACACACACACACACACACACACACACACACACACACACACACACACACACACACACACACACACACACACACACACACACACACACACATATATATGTATACTTTACAAATATTTCTTGTTATATGTTATATAACATACTGTATGTTAAAATTGTGCTGTTTGAGGGGAACACATCAATTAAATTTGACAACTAATCTGGATACAATATCTAAAAGTTACTTCATCTTTTTAAAAGGCATGTTACAATAAAAAAAAAAGAAATGTTTAAAAATGGAATACATTTAATAAATAAATAAATACATGTGTAGATATATATGTATATATACATACATATATACATATATACATATATATGTATACATACATACATATATACATATACTGTATATATACATGTATATACATGTACATATTAAAAAGGCATGTTATGTGTCACAATTGTGCTGTTTGAGGAAAAAGCACCATTTGACAGCCCTAATTTTTATGCAATAATTATTTTCTAATAGTTAGTTTTTATTTCTAAAGGGGATGTTACATTAAAAAAACTTTTTTTTTTTAGATAAAATAACATTTGACAGCTCCAATTTGTTTACGATATTCCTTATCTAAAAGTCAGTTTTTCTTTTTAAAAGGCATGTTACATAAAACATAATAGTAAATATTTGTTTAAATGCAATACATTTTACAAATAAATAAATACAATATTTTTAAATGTACTTCATTAATAATAAATAAATACATGTAAAAAAAAAAAATGTAAATATACTAAATTTAACAAAAAAATAAATACATGAATAAAAGGACATGTTTTATGTTAGAATAGGCACCAATTACATTTATTTCAGATGATTTAAATTATTTCTACGGGTGATGTTAATGAATAAAAACATGTCTTCTTATAGCAGAGAGTGCCAATAAAAAATCACAATCTGCACAAATGTTTTATTTTACTTTGTCACAGAAATAGTTCATTTCCAGCACTTTAACTCAAGTATTGTCAATAATCCCTCAATGTTCATATAAACAACTATTTCTAGTAGCCATAAAAACATTTTAATGTCAATGTAGAAGCAAATGTAATCCAGCAATTGACTTTAAAAGCACCTTTTCCGCCCCTGCTCTGACATGTTGAGGCGTGTTCCTGTGCTGCACTGTCTCTTTAAAAGGCGTCGCCCTGCACAGGATCCACTGGGGGCTGGACCTTGATCCACTCGCACGCTTGTGTCTGTCTGCGTGATAAACGCGTGTGCGTGGAAGTGTGCGTGTATATGCATGCATGCGCGCGTGTGTGTGTGTGGAGAGGGCAGATACAGTAGAAAGTCGGCAGTGTTCTTCCACATAAGCGAGCTAGAGTTGAACTTGGTGCGATGGCGTGCGGACGACTTCTTTCTGGGTCACCCGGAGCGTTTTAAAAAAAACCGGAACAGTCAGCTTTGCTCCACAAGTAAGGTCATTTATTTTATTTTGAAGGGTTGTCATAATTAGGTTTTTTTTTCAATGTCATCCACAGGCACGAGGAACAGCAACAAAGAACGGGAGCGCGCATTCATGGGACGCGACTTTGACAGGTTTCGCCTGTAACTTCATTTTTTTTTTTTTTTTTTGAACCGACGATTCGCGAGGAGATCATGGCCGAGGCGGCTCTCCCCGACGTGGCCATCGACCCGGATTTCGAGCCGCAGCAGCGGCCCAGGTCGTGCACCTGGCCCCTTCCACGCCCGGACTCGGGCGCCGTGAAGCCGGAGAGCAACGACATCATCCCCGAGGAGGAGGACGACGAGGAGGACGGCGCGAACCAGCATATGGCGGTCGGTGGGAACGCGTCCGACCGGAGCAGCAGCAGCCCGCTCCCCGACGGCGCGCTCTCCTCCCCCGGGCAGGAGAGCGGAGGCTCGCCGCGCTCCGCGCACTCTCCCTCGGCCGCCTCCGGCGCGCTCACCCCCAGCGGCTTGGCCGTTCAGCAGACCCCGAGGAAGGCGTCGTCTCGCCGGAACGCCTGGGGGAACCTCTCCTACGCCGACCTCATCACCAAGGCCATCGAGAGCACCCCGGACAAGAGACTGACGCTGTCGCAGATTTACGAGTGGATGGTGAGATCCATCCCCTACTTTAAGGACAAAGGAGACAGCAACAGCTCTGCAGGATGGAAGGTAAGAAACACACACTACACACTCACCCAGCACCCCCTCCTTCCTCCAGCAAAACAAAAACAAAAAGCATGTGGCGTGTACACACAACACTGTCATCAGGGTCTCCTTCCAAGATGATGGCAATTACACACCCCTGAAAATATGCATATATTGTTAGAATAATGCATCAAAGTAGCATTATCGTGCTGCTGTCATATACTCTAGTCCAGTGTTTTTCAACCACACTAGTGTACCGTGAGATATTGTCTGGTAATTTCACCTGATATTTTTTGCAAACCAGTATTTATAACCCGCAAATGTGCCGTTGTCGAGTGTCTGTGCTGTCTAGAGCTCGGCAGAGTAACCGTGTAATACTCTTCCGTATCAGTAGGTGGCAGCAGGTAGCTAATTGCTTCGTAGATGTCGGAAACAGCGGAAGGCAGTGTGCAGGTAAAAAGGTGTCTAATGCTTAAACCAAAAATAAACAAAAGGTGAGTGCCCGTAAGAAAATGCATTGAGGCTTAGGGAAGGCTATGCAAAACGAAGCAAAAACTGAACTGGCTGCAAAGTAAACGAAAACAGAATGCTGGACGACAGCAAAGACTTACTGTGGAGCAGAGACGGCGTCCACAATGTACATCCGAACATGACATGACAATCAACAATGTCTTGATTGCTAAAACAAAGCAGGTGTGGGAAATATCGCTCAAGGAAGACATGAAACTGCTACAGGAAAATACCAAGTAAAGAGAAACAGCCACTTAAATAGGAGCGCAAGACAAAAAGTAAAACACTACACACAGGAAAATAGCAACAAACTCCAAATAAGTCAGGGCGTGATGTGACAGGTGGTGACAGTACACCTACTTTGAGACAAGAGCTATATTGATGCATGGTCGTATCCAACAATTGCGACAACGACTTTTTATTGTCAATATCGGCTGCTGAGTTTCATTTTTTAATGATGTCTGCTGGTGGTGTGCCTATGGATTTTTATAACGCAAAAAATGAGCTTTGGCTCAAAAAAGTGTACCGTGAGATATTATTTGGTGCGCCATGGGAGATTATGTAATTTCACCTAATTTGGTTAAAAATATTTTTTGCAAACCAGTAATTATAATCCGCAAATAATGTGCCGTTGTCGAGTGTCTGTGCTGTCTAAAGCTCGGCAGAGTAACCGTGTAATACTCTTCCATATCAGTAGGTGGCAGCCGGTAGCTAATTGTTTGTAGATGTCGGGAACGACGATGATGGTTTGCAGGTAAAAAAGGTGTCTAATGCTTAAACCAAAAATAAACAAAAGGCAAGTGTCCCTAAGAAAAGGCATTGAAGCTTAGGGATGGCTATGCAAAACGAAGCAAAAACTGAACTGGCTGCAAAGTAAACAAAAACAGAATGCTGGACGACAGCAAAGACTTACTGTGGAGCAGAGACGGCGTCCACAATGTACATCCGAACATAACATTACAATCAACAATGTCCCCACAAAGAAGGCTAAAAAAAACCTGAAATATTCTTGATTGCTAAAACAAAGCAGGTGTGGGAAATATCGCTCAAGGAAGACATGAAACTGCTACAGGAAAATACCAAATAAAGACAAAAAGCCACCAAAATAGGAGCGCAAGACAGGAACCAAAACACTACACACAGGAAAATAGCAAAAAACTCCAAATAAGTCAGGGCGTGATGTGACAGGTGGTGACAGTACACCTACTTTGAGACAAGAGCTTTATTGATGTATGGTTGGTTATGGTTTAAAGTCATATCCAACAATTGAGGTTGAAAAACAATGCTCTCGTCCAGTGTTTTTCAACCACACTAGTGTACCGTGAGATATTGTTTGGTGTGCCGTGGGAGATAATGTAATTCCACATTTTGATGTCTAAAGTTGAATCCACGTTGTTGGTTGGGAAATGACCAAATGTCAATGGTCAAATTAACGTCACAACCTGACATTGAAAAAAAGTTATCCAAAAGCATGTTGTTTCAACATTGTATTTGTGTTGGTGAATATTGGTTGGAAAATGACCGGAATTAAATGGTCAAATCAATGTCACATTCTGACATTGAATAAACATCTTCAAAAAGCATGTTGTGTCAACGTTGTATTTGTGGTGTAGAATATTGCTTGGAAAAATTACCATAATTCAATGGTCAAATCAACGTCACAAGCTGACATTGAATAAATGTCATCCAAAAGCATGTTGTTTTAACGTTGTATTTATGTTGTAGAATATTTGTTTGGAAAATGACCCAAATGTAATAGTCAAATCAACGTCACAACCTGACATTGAATAAACGTCATCAAAAAGCATGTTGTTTCCACATTGTATTTATGTTGTACAATATTGGTTGGAAAAATGACCAAAATTCAACGGTCAAATCGTGGCGGTCCACTGTAGAATTACGTGGCATCCCACATTAAAGTTATTGGACGGGCCACTTAAATTGAAGTGGCCCGTCCACAATAAAGTAATATGGCGGACTACATAAGTTGATATGGTTGGCCACAATAAAATGAAGTGGCGGGCCACGTTGGAATTGTTTGACGGGGCAAATCAAAATGTAATGGCAGACCACATTTATTGAGTTTTCGGGCCAGATTAGGCCCACGGGCCTTGAATTTGACTCATTGGTACACCAAAAAATCAATTGATTAAAGTGCAGTGATTTTTTTTCCTACATTGAAACACAGTGTTACTGTTCAAACTGTGTGTGATGTTACAGTGGCCAAAAATGTAAATACACTTGTTAAATAAAACATCTGTCTTGTTGCCTACTCCGCTACTCTATTTTAATGTTGGCCATTACGGTGATACTTGGAGAGCCACATTTTTTTCTGAAGTGGTACTTGGTTAAAAAAGTTTAGGAGCTACTGCACTCAAGCATTAAATTAGGCATTGATAGAACATTTGCATTGGTGCAAGACTGCATCATATTAACCTCCTAGTTCAGGGGTCGGCAAGCCAAAATGTTGAAAGAGCCATATTGGATCAAAAATACAACAAAAAAATCTGTCTGGAGCTGCAAAAAATTAAAAGTCTTATATAAGTGTTATAATGAAGTCAACACATGATGTAAGTGTCTATATTAGTTATTTTGGCCTACTATCAAAATAGTTTTAAACATTTTATATAAGTGTTATAATGAAGGCAACACATGATGTAAGTGTCTATATTAGCTATTATAGCCTACTATCAAAGGCTGACGCAGATCTTCGTTGACAGAAATGTTGTATTTAAATTTTTATTCTACACATTTTTGCAACATTGGAAAATATTAGTAAAATGGAGGCTTCTCACAGGATGAGTTAACTTCTGGAAATTACTGGCTCAGAATGGCCAATAGTATAAATGTGTGTGTCCAAGTTTAAGGAAAAGGCAGGCTGTCTTCTTCTAATGGATTTATTACAATCTTTGCAAGCTGGGTAACGTTTGCTGTGGTCCGGAACAACATGGCACAAAAACAACTATGACAAATTTAGCCAATATTACATACAGATAATGTGTCATAAGACATGAAAATATAAATTAAATACACAGAGGACATAAGTAAAGGAAATGAAATGAGCTCAAATATACCTACAAACGAGGCATAATGATACAATATTTACATGCAGCTAGCCTGATTAGCATGTTAGCATCAATTAGCTTGCAGTCATTAATTGACCAAATATGCCTGATAAGCACTCCAGCAAATCAATAAAATCAACAGTCACGCACAGCATAAAATGTTTGGTGGACAAAATGAGACAGAGAAGGAGTGGCATAAAACACGTCTTTCTGTGGCAACGTCGGAGAAAGTTGTACATGTAAACAAACTACGATGAGTTCAAGGATCGCTGAAATTAGTAGGACAAAACGGTGCTTGCAAATCCTCTCATCAGTGATGCATGTTTACCATAAACAGCATGATTTCTTACAATTAGGAAGGTTTGTGTCATGTTTGTCCTCCTACAGAAAATATATTAAAACAAACAAAACATTTTCTTCATTTTTTTCCATTTTCACACATCCCTGAAAGAGGTCCAGGGAGCCACTAGGGCGACGCTATGCGGGTTGCCGACCCTCGTATGATGTAGGGCTACAACTAACGATTAATTTTATAATCGATTAATCTGTCGATTATTATCCATCCATCCATCCATCTTCTTCCGCTTATCCGAGGTCGGGTCGCGGGGGCAGCAGCTTAAGCAGGGAAGCCCAGACTTCCCTCTCCCCAGCCACTTCGTCCAGCTCCTCCCGGGGGATCCCGAGGCGTTCCCAGGCCAGCCGGGAGACATAGTCTTCCCAACGTGTCCTGGGTCTTCCCCGTGCCCTAAACACCTCCCTAGGGAGGCGTTCGGGTGGCATCCTGACCAGATGCCTGAACCACCTCATCTGGCTCCTCTCGATGTGGAGGAGCAGCGGCTTTACTTTGAGCTCCCCCCGGATGGCAGAGCTTCTCACCCTATCTCTAAGGGAGAGCCCCGCCACCCAGCGGAGGAAACTCATTTCGGCCGCTTGTACCCGTGATCTTGTCCTTTCGGTCATAACCCAAAGCTCATGACCATAGGTGAGGATGGGAACGTAGATCGACCGGTAAATTGAGAGCTTTGCCTTCCGGCTCAGCTCCTTCTTCACCACAACGGATCGATACAGCGTCCGCATTACTGAAGACACCGCACCGATCCGCCTGCTGATCTCACGATCCACTCTTCCCTCACTCGTGAACAAGACTCCGAGGTACTTGAACTCCTCCACTTGGGGCAGGGTCTCCTCCGCAACCCGGAGATGGCACTCCACCCTTTTCCGGGCGAGAACCATGGATTCGGACTTGGAGGCGCTGATTCTCATCCCAGTCGCTTCACACTCAGCTGCGAACCGATCCAGCGAGAGCTGAAGATCCTGGCCAGATGAAGCCATCAGGACCACATCATCTGCAAAAAGCAGAGACCTAATCCTGCAGCCACCAAACCAGACCCCCCCACGCCTTGACTGCGCCTAGAAATTCTGTCCATAAAAGTTATGAACAGAATCGGTGACAAAGGGCAGCCTTGGCGGAGTCAAACCCTCACTGGAAACGTGTCCGACTTACTGCCGGCAATGCGGACCAAACTCTGGCACTGATCATACAGGGAGCGGACCGCCACAATCAGACAGTCCGATACCCCATACTCTCTGAGCACTCCCCACAGGACTTCCCGAGGGACACGGTCGAATACCTTCTCCAAGTCCACAAAACACATGTAGACTGGTTGGGCAAACTCCCATGCACCCTCAAGGACCCTGCCGAGAGTATAGAGCTGGTCCACAGTTCCACGACCAGGACGAAAACCACACTGTTCCTCCTGAATCCGAGGTTCGACTATCCGGCGTAGCCTCCTCTCCAGCACACCTGAATAGACCTTACCGGGAAGGCTGAGGAGTGTGATCCCACGATAGTTAGAACACACCCTCCGGTTCCCCTTCTTAAAGAGAGGAACCACCACCCCGGTCTGCCAATCCAGAGGTACCGCCCCCGATGTCCACGCGATGCTGCAGAGTCTTGTCAACCAAGACAGCCCCACAGCATCCAGAGCCTTAAGGAACTCCGGGCCTTGCCACCGAGGAGCTTTTTAACTACCTCAGCAACCTCAGCCCCAGAAATAGGAGAGCCCACCACAGATTCCCCAGGCACTGCTTCCTCATAGGAAGACGTGTTGGTGGGATTGAGGAGGTCTTCGAAGTATTCCCTTCACCAATCCACAACATCCGCAGTCGAGGTCAGCAGAACACCATCCTCACCATACACGGTGTTGATAGTGCACTGCTTCCCCTTCCTGAGGCGGCGGATGGTGGTCCAGAATCGCTTCGAAGCCGTCCGGAAGTTGTTTTCCATGACTTCCCCGAACTCCTCCCATGTCCGAGTTTTTGCCTCTGCGACCGCCGAAGCCGCACACCGCTTGGCCTGTCGGTACCTGTCCGCTGCCTCAGGAGTCCTATGAGCCAAAAGAACCCGATAGGACTCCTTCTTCAGCTTGACGGCATCCCTCACCGCCGGTGTCCACCAACGGGTTCTAGGATTACCGCCACGACAGGCACCAACTACCTTGCGGCCACAGCTCCAATCAGCCGCCTCGACAATAGAGGCGCGGAACATGGTTCATTCGGACTCAATGTCCAGCACCTCCCTCGTGACATGTTCAAAGTTCTTCCGGAGGTGGGAATTGAAACTCTCTCTGACAGGAGACTCTGCCAGACGTTCCCAGCAAACCCTCACAATGCGTTTGGGCCTGTCAGGTCTGTCCGGCATCCTCCCCCACCATCGCAGCCAACTCACCACCGGGTGGTGATCGGTAGAAAGCCCTGCCCCTCTCTGTCGATTATTACTTCGATTAATAATCGGACAAAAGAGACACACTACATTTCTATCCTTTCCAGTATTTTATTGAAAGAAACAGCATACTGGCACCATACTTATTTTGATTAGTTTCTCAGCTGTTTGTACATGTTGCATTTTATAAATTAAGGTTTATTTAAAAAAATATATATATATATATTGCCTCTGCGCATAGCATAGATCCAACGAATCGATGACTAAATTAATCGCCAACTATTTTTATAATCGATTTTAATCGATTAGTTGTTGCAGCCCTAGTATGATGCAATGCATTCTAAAAAGGTAACAATAACCTTAGTTTCAGTATCTTTCAACCGTGCCTAATGTTGTGGCCGGCGATGACGTGAGTGCAGAGCTTCTTTGTTCCTCTCCTCTGCGAGCCATGTGCATGACAGTCCTCACAGCCTGGAGTTAGGGAATAAAAAATGGCGAGAGAAAGAGACGTTGTAACCGGTTTGTCTGGAAACACAGCAGCCTATTTAGTGCCGCACGACGCCCGTTTGGGACGTCATAATCCTTAAATGAGACGAGGGGCGGGAATGTAAACAAGAATACAGCATAGGACGGCAAAGAGGTCATTAAAGTACAGTTTTATGTACATATGTACACATGTTTACAGTTTGGTATGTAAACCTTGACAGGGAACTGCCGGTCTCTTTTTGTCAGGTAAGCATGGGGGTGCGGGGTAGGGGATTATTACATAACTGGGCTGCGGGGAACCTTTCAGTGTAAAGCTGCTTTTAAAGGCACGGATCTGCCGGCCCCGCCCCTTTTATTAAGTCATAAGCAAAAACGAGGCACAGAAAGGGGTCGGGGGGCGTGATTAACACCCCGTCCAGCCTGGGGGAGCATTCCCACGGGCAGTGTGCTATGTGATCTGGCAATGACTGATGTTTATGTGTGTGTGTGTGTGTGTGTGTGTGTGTGTGTGTGTGTGTGTGTGTGTGTGTGTGTGTGTGTGTGTGTGTGTGTGTGTGTGTGTGTGTGTGTGTGTGTGTGTGTGTGTGTGTGTGTGTAGCGCCACTGAGTCAAAGCCAGGTTCACTGTCACTCCTGGAATTTCGGGCATGGGGGTGGGGGTTTAGTGTTGCGCGTGTTCTGCCCGTAAATCTTGGCAGTCCTTTTTGTTGTTGTTGTTACGACATCATCACTGATAAGTGAAGACAAATCCCATGTTCTACTATTTTTTTTTCAAAAGTGTTCGCGCTTACGCAATAGCGTGTTGGTAGCGCGTGGCCCCCAAAAATGCCGTAGCTTTAATGCAGGGGTGTCCAAAGTGCGTCCCGGGTGCCATTTGCGGCCCGCAGCTAATTGTTTACACATTCTGGAAATACTATTGTCAAAATAAAAAAGAACATTAAAAAAAGTGGAATGAGGTGAAATCTAACGAGAAAAAGTTGCAATGTTGACACAAAAGCTGCCATGCAGGCTGTTTTTTTTTTTTCATTTGTCTTTCTTCATTTTTCTTTTTTTGCCATTGCTCAAAAAAAAAAAAATTATGACAAAAAATCCATGTTATAATGAATTATTTTCAGGGCTCCAATTACTTCAAATATTTCCCTTTTAAAATGTTTTATGTGGTAAATATTGCATATATTGTGTAGTAGCCATATAAAAACATCAAAGTTTTCTTTGACAAAAGCGCATAAAACCAAGAAAATAATAGTTCCAGCATAAAATCGACAGATATATCTGAAGTTGATCTCGTAACGTAAGTGTTGAAAGTAAAAGAAAAACCTAATAAAAATGTATCACTTTATGAGTGGGGCACCTTTTGGATCCCAAATATATTTAGTGATTTTGTATTTATCTTTTCACTGTGATTACTCAAAAATATGAAATAATTAAAATCAATGGTTTCCTGCATTATTGATCTTTTAGGGCTCTAATTACTAAATACTGCATATTTCAGTTTTACTATAAAAAACTAAGTTGTTTTTGACAGAAAAGCCATAAAAAATGTTTTTTTTAATTTGTCTTACTTTATATCAACTTGAAGTTGATATAGAGATTTACTGTAAGCGTTAAAAAAAATATAAAAAATAATAATCTGACTTATTTTTAACATTTTAATGACTGAGACCCTTTACGGTCCCCGGGACTCCTAAAGGTAAAATAAATAAAAAATGCATATATTTTGTTATGGTTTGAAAATGAAAAATATCAAAATGGCCCCCACATGCTTTAATTTTTCCGTGTGCGGCCCTCAGTGGAAAAAGTTTGGACACCCCTGCTTTAATGCTATTGAACCCAGACAGAGTGGGGCTCCAAGAAGCGCTATTTTGCACCCTGATTTTACGTAATAGTTAGCTAGTTAGCAACTAGCTAGTTAGCAGCATAACAAAAAAAGTTGTGGTTGATTTTCACCAAACTTTCAGGAAACGTCCGAAATGGGATTAAAAAAAATAACAACAGTTTGGGCCTGATCCGGATATTTTCCACTACATAACTTATGTTTATGTTTCTGTGTGTGTGTGTATGCTAGTGGCTCCGCCTCCACCCACAGAGACAAAGAGAGTGGATGACTGATGAGAGGGTTATTCTGGGTTTTTGTTTGTTTGTTTTTTTAAATTTCACTAAAGATAGCTCGAAAGGTTAAGGGCGTAATTTCACCAAAATTTCACGTTTACGTTACGAGCCTCAACTTCTGTGTGTGTGTATATACTAGCATCCCCGCCTCCCACCGCAGAGACAAAGAGAGTGGACGATTGATAAGAGGGTTCACTCGTTTTCTTTCTATAGATTGCTCAAAAAGTTAAGGCCGGATTTTAATCAAACTTTTATGTTATGTTACAAGTGTTAACGTCTGTGTGTGTGTGTGTGTGTGTGTGTGTGTGTGTGTGTGTGTGTGTGTGTGTGTGTGTGTGTGTGTGTGTGTGTGTGTGTGTGTGTGTGTGTGTGTGTGTGTGTGTGTGTGTGTGTGTGTGTGTGTGTGTGTGTGTGTGTGTGTGTGTGTGTGTGTGTGTGTGTGTGTGTGTGTGTGCTAGCATCCCCGCCTCCTCCCGCAGAGACAAAGAGAGTCGATGATTGCCAAGAGGGTTCACTCGTTTTCTTTCTATAGATAGCTCAAAAAGTTAAGGGCAAATTTTAATCAAAATTTTACGTTATGTTACAAGTGTTAACTTCTGTGTGTGTGTGTGTATATGCTAGCATCCCCGCCTCCCACCGCAGAGACAAAGAGAGTGGATGATTTGAAAAGAGGGTTCACTCGTTTTCTTTCTATAGATAGTTTAAAAAGTTAAGGGCGGATTTTAATCAAACTTTTACGTTATGTTACAAGTGTTAACTTCTGTGTGTGTGTATATGCTAGCATTCTCGCCTCCCACCGCAGAGACAAAAAAAGGTGATGATTGACAAGAGGGTTCACTCTTTCTTTCTATAGATTGCTCACAAAGTTAGGGGTGGATTATTTTTTTTATCAAACTTTTACGTTATGTTACAAGTGTTAACGTCTCTGTGTGTGTGTGTGTGTTTGTGTGTGTGTGTATATACGCTAGCATCCCCGCCTCCTCCCGCAGAGACAAATAGAGTTGATGATTTATAAGAGGGTTCACTCGTTTTCTTTCTATAGATAGCTCAAAAAGTTTACGGCAGATTTTAAGCAAACTTTTACGTTATGTTACAAGTGTTAATTTCTGTGTGTGTGTGTATATGCTAGCATCCACACCTCCTCCCGCAGAGACCAAGAGAGTCGATGATTGAAAAGAGGGTTCACTCGTTTTCTTTCTATAGATAACTCAAAAAGTTAAGGGCGGATTTTAATCAAACTTTTACGTTATGTTACAAGTGTTAACGTCTGTGTGTGTGTGTGTGTTTGTGTGTGTGTGTGTGTATATGCTAGCATCCCCGCCTCCTCCCGCAGAGACAAAGAGAGTCGATGATTGATAAGAGGGTTCACTTGTTTTGTTTCTATAGATAGCTCAAAAAGTTAAGGGCGGATTTTAAGCAAACTTTTACGTTTGTTACAAGCGTTAACTTCTGTGTGTGTGTGTCTATGCTAGCATCCACACCTCCTCCCGCAGAGACCAAGAAAATGGATGATTGACAAGAGGGTTCACTCGTTTTCTATCTATAGATAAGTTAAGGGCGCATTATAACCAAACTTTTACGTTATGTTACATGTGTTAACTTCTGTATGTGTGTATGTATGCCAGCATTCCCGCCTCCTCCCGCAGAGACAAAGAGAGTCGATGATTGACAAAAGAGTTCACTCCGTTTCTTTCTATTGATAGCTCAAAAAGTTTAGGGCGGATTTTCATCAAACATTCACAAAATATCTAAAATGGGATAAGGAACTACTACGTTAAGTTATGTTACGTTTAAGTTACGAGGCCCAACTTCTTTGTGTATGTGTGTGCTAGCGCCCACACCCGCAGAGACATAGAGAGTGGTTGACCGAAAAAAGGGTTTATCCCGTTTCTTTCAGTCCTCCATTGTTAGTTCAAAAAGTTCCAGTCTTGATTACGGTCTGGATTCAGGACTTTTTGGATTTAGGGTCTGGCGAGGGTTTGCGTTCCCTCAGTGCTTCTTAGTTTGGTATATACACACTGTTGCTATGGGCAACATAATAAATCCCCTGCATCACATTGTTTTGATTGTTGTCCGCCAACGTTAGCAGCGCCAGCGCAGCTTTTGAACCACAACGCTAACGACACGTTTTTACAGCGACATCATGCTAGGTCAGCCTCTTCGCCGAGGAAATGATGACACTGACTTGTCTGTAGCCGACTGGCAAATAGTTGGTCAAACTCCAGGATTTGTTTTAAGACGTGTAGCAAAGCATCTTTTCTTTCTTTCTTCATACAAAGTTTGTGCAGTTGGGGACAATTACTCACACACGTAAAGAACTTTCGGAGCACAAGTTACGATCCTTTGACTCATTTCACCCTTGAAGACTGTAAAGTTTGACTGTGGTTGGTGCACATGCAGCCTTTTTGATGACGTTTGCTGTGCAAATCCCGCTTGGTTTCTCTCCCAGGTTCCACCTTACGTCACTCCGCTCCATATCTCTGTCCGTTGAGCATTAACCGCTGCAAAAGTAGGTTATGACAAGCCAGCGCAACACAAATAAATATTTGACTGCGCCACTTAGTGTATTCTCTGCATATTTAGCTGGTTGCTCATTGCAACACTGTGGGGCTTTTGTCAAGTTTGAAGATTTTGTCAGAAATGTCCAGATAAAATAAATGGTGCCATAAAAGTGCAATAATAAGGTTGCTTGAATCAAATAAAAAAAATGTCTAACTGCAAACCTAGCATGAACAGTTTACGCAACACGGACGTCGTAACATCATCAAAGTTTGCCTTTAAGGATGATAGATTATGTATTTTTCTACCTTTCTTCTATCTAGGAGAAACGTATGTATTAGTTTCACTTTTGCATCGCAGCACATAGCTCGGGTGTGTTCAAGGACTCTTGATTATAGTTGAAGAGGCGTTTAAATTTTTTAAGGGCAGTGAAAGGCACCAATAATCACAGTAATAGTATTTAATGAATGTGTAATAGTTAAATGATGTGTTTAGCCACTTAAATGATGTAGCGGGCCAATTAAATGATGTGGCGGGCCACTTTAAATGATGTAGCAGACCAATTAAATGATGTTGCAGACCAATTAAATGAGGTGGCGGGCCACTTAAAATATATTGCGGGTCGTGTTAAACGATATTGCGGGCCAATTAAATAATGTGGCGGGCTACATTAAATGATGTAGCGGGCCAATTAAATGACGTGGCGGGCCACGTATACTGTATGATATTCCGGGCTAATTAAATGATGTAACGGGACGCTTATATGATATTGTGGACCAATTAAATGACACTTTAAATTATATGGCGTGCCAGATTGGGCCTTGAGTTTGACACCTTTGCACTAAAGGGAAACTTAACAGATTTCATATTTTGCATTTAAGTGAATAGTGACAGGTATATGATTATTTACAAACATATTCTTGCCACGTTTGTATTGAATTTGTTGGCACATTATTGTAAAAAACACAACTTAAAAAAATATATTTAGAGGGGTTCACTTAGGTATGTTAATACCATCTTTAAAAAGTCAAAACCTAATTTAAGTTTTTAAATGTGTTTTAAAAAGCTAGTTTTAACAAAATCCATGTAATTAGTTTTGTGTGAGT
>NC_084753.1:21428809-21496309 GCF_033978785.1 Entelurus aequoreus | reverse complement strand
GGTTCAATCCTATTCTAGCTGACTTTTAGAGCAAAGGGGGAAGGGGGTGGGGGATACACACCATTTGCAGATCACCAGTCAATCACAGGACTGATACACAGTGACAGAGAACCATTTAGAACTTTGTCAAAGGGATTGAAAACAGTGTAACGCACTAATTTGTAAACAACTTACTGACACTGAACACTAAAGATGCATACCATGAACCCTGTAGTTAAAGCTGGGGTGTTTACAAAACCCAAAACCAGTGAAGTTGGCACCTTGTGTAAATCGTAAATAAAAACAGAATACAAAGATTTGCAAATCCTTTTCAACCTATATTCAATTGAAAAGACTGCAAAGACAAGATACATAACATTCGAACTGGAAAACTTTGTTATTTTTTGCAAATATTGGTATCGACTAGATACGCTCCTGTACTTTGTATCATCGCAGTGGATGTCAGGTGTAGATCCACCAATGGCGTTTGTTACATTTTGACGCCGGTGAGCTACGGTGTGTAGTGAAGCATGTTTCGCTATTGCTCGTCCTGCAGGGATGATCCTTGTAAGAAACATACTTTATTCGTCGCCATGGAGGCGAGGATTAGTGATTTAGAAGTAGCTAAAACACTACCGACTGGGGCTGGACTTTAGTCGCTAGCTAGCTAGCCATGTCTTAAAGCACCTCTTCCTGAAGGCGTTTCAGTGTTATAACTTCACATTTATCATTAGTTTTCAAGCCAAAATGCATCCATTTTCCTTTTTCTGTCCACACACTGTGTCTGCTTGTAAGTACTCCGTGTGTGTGCGTTGCCGAAAATGCTTGTCTGTTCGTAAGCCAGAAATGTCATGACGACGACGGAGGGTTGGGGGGGTGGAAGACCGGTACTTTTTAGATTCGGTATAGTACCGAATATGATTCATTAGTATCGCGGTACTATACCAATACCGGTATACCGTACAACCCTAGTTCATGGTAAACAATGTGTTTGAGGAGAGGAGAGTAACCAACATTTTAAAGCGCAAGTAGAGGTAGATAAAACTACATGAGAAGGTGAATGCCAATGTTTTTTTTAACCCCTAATTAGAGACCCCCAAGGTTATTTGCTTATGTCGAGTATTTCGGGAACTTTATCAAGCGCATAAGCCTGAAAAACCAAAACACTGCCTACATATTATTAATTGGAATAAAATGTCCCGATGAAAGAGTACAGACTTCCCTCTCGGCCGCGTTCAAAGACGCCTCTCAATTATTCAGCGCGCTCAGGAGGAATTCAGAACGGCGTATTAATTTTTAAGAGCTTTTCTTGGCTAAAGGCGCTCCTTTTCGCAGCGTCTGCCCTCCTCGTACGCTTCCCTTGCCTCATTATTTCCCTGCCTGTGCCCTCATTTGTCTGCATGCAAACTGCTGTGTTGAGCATGAAAAACAATCCTGAGACACCGCTTGTCTTCTCTGCTACTCTTTGCTAATTAATCCTCACTATTTTTTTTATCAGCCATAGACTTCTAGGAATTTTCTCATATTTTTTTTTATTGTTTGCCCTAAAGTCCATAGCAGAAAGGTCTCCTTTATCAACAAGTTTCTGAGAAGTACTAAGGGGTTTACTGTTCTTCATAGCATAACTGTATTTTTCTAGTTTAAAATAAGAATTTTATAAACATAGCACAGGCTGACTACATGCTAAATATAGTTGTGGTCAGCATGCATCGATGCCGTTAACTCATTTGGAGAAGTTTATGGGAAAAAACATTGACGCTTCAACGCGTTTACTGCTTGGTTCGTACAAATCGAAGCTAAAAATCATCTTGCAGAACATTTGGAGCCTGTTGAATCAGGACATTTCGTAGCGGAACTTGCTGTCAAAGCAAGCCCTCCCCGCCCGAAAACGACGGCTCAGCAGTTTACTCGCGCAGAAAATGACGCCGCTCTCCTTGCAGGCCTCCTAACTGCAGCAAAAGTGCAGAAGCTGGGGGAAAAAAAGCAAACTGCAGCCTCAAAAGGTTAAGAAAAACATATAAAATATATATTTATATATATATAAGATAATATAATATATCAGTATATATTTTATATTCTGTATATATAATATGTAAATATTACATATTATATTTTTAATTGCTACTGTGGTACATTTTTAGTGTACTTTATACCTGCATTATCCTTTCCGTCCTTACCCTTTCCATCCATCCATCCATTTTCTACCGCTTACCCTTTCCATCCTTTGTAAAAGTTAAAAGTACAACTGATAGTCACACACACAGTAGGTGTGGTGAAATTACCCTCTGCATTTGACCCATCCCCTTGTTCCACCCCCTGGGAGGTGAGGGGAGCAGTGAGCAGCAGCGGTGACCGCCTTCGGGAATCATTTTGGTGATTTAACCCCCAATTCCAACCCTTGATGCTGAGTGCCAAGCAGGGAAGTAATGAGTGCCGTTTTTATAGTCTTTGGTATGACTCACGACCTACCAATCTCAGGACTGACACTATAACCACAAGACTACTTTGTGGAACTATTTCCTTTGTGGATCAATAAAGTTTGTCTAAATCTAAGTCTAAAAAGTACTAACTTTTCTCACACTGGCTCTACTCACTATTGACACTTTTCCATTAACAAAAGCAGGTACCAGTTCTGGGTGTGGTGGCAAAAAAAACAAACAGAATTATCATCACTGGAGATAGCACAGGGATACTCAAATGGTAGTCCGGGGGCCAAATCTGGACCGGGAATGAAACCATACCGTCCCCCAAATTCAGTTCAAAACTTAGAGGAACTTGGACCACTGTAAACAAATTGGCAGATCCTCACAATGACATTTTAACCTTGCTAGCAAACATAGAACACCGGGGTCCAAACTTGTGATTTACATACCGGAGGCGTTCCTCAAGGCACCCGTTTAAGTCCTCTCCTTTTTAGCAGTTACATTATTTTTGTGATGTGACTTCTGTAGCTAAGGTGTACCTTGTTTACTTCAGATGCAGTCAGTAGTCATTTGTCTGATTAAGTTGTACTAGTGGTGTTCCTCAAGGTTCCATCTCAGGTCCTTTCTTTCTCATCATTTGGGCTGTTCAACTGGTGGTTCAGTTTAACAAACTTGTGAGCGACTCACATTCGTGCAGCAGCTTCTTAAAAACACTGTTGTGCTGCCATAGAGATGATCTAGAAGGAAAATACATCAAAATCGAATGACTACTGTCAAGGACGCTGGTTCTCTGGAGTATAAAAGCCAGGCCACCTCGGTTTTTAGCAGTGGTGCGCTGTCAGGGCCAACAAGGCCTTCTCTGCTGGCCTAATGTAACCAGAAATCATGATCATAATTAAAGATAAAAGTATTTTTTAATTTAGATATCTAAAAGTATTTATATTCTCTTATTATGCTCTTTCCAGTGCTGTTGTTTTTAGGTTAGAGTTTTTATCCAATCAGAATTCAGCTAGCTTATGTCGCCATACTGTACCAAATCTGCGGGCGTCTATGCACTGTCAGTGAACGGACACATACAGTTGGTAGACAATTGCGATAGCCAATTAGATCACCAGTTGTTGTCAGTAAGGCCTTCTAGATGGCCTTATGCTGTGATTGGATATTCACTTGGGAGTCCCAAGTGAGTATCCAATCACAAGTTGTGAAAACAGGAAGTAGCACCAGAGCCATAGAAAGCCACAGGAAACTCACAATTTACCATGAATTGATTAACGGGGACCCTGACTTAAACAAGTTGAAAAACTTATTCGGGTGTTACCATTTAGTGGTCAATTGTACGGAATATGAGCAATCTACTAATAAAAGTTTCAATCAATCAAAAACAAAGAAGGAGAGCAACATGTCGATTAGGTGGCAGATATATATTTGCATGGCCATTTTCAAGAAGGATACTTAAGAGAAACTACATTTTGTGAGACGAGGTCGGCCGACACCGGAAGCTATCCCGGCGGTGAAATGGTTTGCCCGCGACTTTCACACGAATCAACCGACTACGACCAACTACCGACTACAAGCGGTACCACCGGCTTATACGGCGTCGAATGGGTGCTACAAATTGTGAGTTCAAATGTTTTATTTCTTCATTTTTTCATGTTTCATTTGTTTTATACAATTCTTTTAATGTTGACAATACCACATAAGTTTATGTTTTAATTACTGAAGCGGGTTTATTGAATGGTTAAATGCGCCGAAAAATAGACCATTTTGTACACTGTTGAGGGGGTTCAATGGACAGTAGTGTGCAAATGGGTTTCTGTATAGTGTCTCCAGCCGTGGTCATGTGGCGACATCAATTATGGTATTTTGAGAGGTAATCATTGAAGTCGGACATCACTGAAGGCCTAGTTGAGAAACGCACGGCCCGCCACTGGTTTTTAGCTTTCTGGAGTTGGGGCCCCAAAACAATATAACCACTGCCAAACACTGGTCGCGCTGGAAAATCGTGTTCCACCAATACGGTTTGCGATGTCGTTGGCCAAAATAAATAAAACCTGTAAAAACCCAGCAATTACACATGGACACACACCATGGCAGCCGTGTTTGCTCTGTCAAAACAGGACACCTCTGCAAATACTCATATGCAAAACGTATGGACAGACATGTAATTATGTTGTACAGTACATGTGCAGTTGGAAGTGTGTTCATGCACTGTTTTTAGGGCGGGGGCTTAATGACTGTCTGGAGCAAACATACAGAAATGTACTTGTGTTGGGGTGTTGCTTGTCTCCTTAGCGTACAATAGCTTGTCGAGCAGGTTGGGGAGCAGTTGTAGTGAGAGCTGATAACAGACCACCAAACACACACACACACACACACACACACACACACACACACACACACACACACACACACACACACACACACACACACACACACACACACACACACACACACACACACACAAGCCTAGCACACTTTTGCACATAGCACTAAATCTCGAAATCTGCTTGCCAGTTTGTTTGATAACCACATTGTTGTAGAGTGGCCCCTTTTTGCCTGTCTGACTCCTCCACTACTCCCTCACACACAACATAACCCGTTGAACCGGGATAATCAAACTTACCATATTTTTCGGACTATAAGGCGCACTTAAAATCCTTTCATTTTCTCAAAACTCGACAGTGCGCCTTATAACCCGGTGCGCCTAATGTACGGAAAAATGTTGGTTGTGCTATTTTATTTGGAACATGGTGAAATTATAAGTGTGACCAGTAGATGGCAATCACACATACAAGATACATGTAGACTGCAATATGACTCAAGTAAACAACACCAGAATTGTATATGTTCCATTGAAAATATAGAACATTACACACAGCGTTAAAAAATCTATCAAAATGTTTAGGGTACGACTTTGGTAAGCTATGAAGCTGCACTGCTTGATGGATTGTACTGTGCTTCAACATAAATGATAATGATAAATGGGTTATACTTGTATAGCGCTTTTCTACCTTCAATGTACTCAAAGCGCTTTGACAGTATTTCCACATTCACCCATTCACACACACATTCACACACTGATGGCGGGAGCTGCCATGCAAGGCGCTAACCAGCACCCATCAGGAGCAAGGGTGAAGTGTCTTGCCCAAGGACACAACGGATGTGACTATGATTGTAGAAGGTGGGGATTGAACCCCAGTAACCAGCAACCCTCCGATTGCTGGCACGGCCACTCTACCAACTTCGCCACGCCGTCCCACATACGAGTATTATTATGGTGTGTGTATAAAGTAAGACATATTATCTGGTGTTTGGTTTTGCAATATTATGCAAAAGCAACTTTTCTTACCTTCTGGTACCTACTGATCTGTGTTTGGGATCTGCGCCTTTCTAGTACGTGCTGACACCGTAGTCGATAATCTTCTCATTTTTCTCTATCTTCTTGTTATGGGACATTCATCCTCCGCTGTTGCCATTTATAATATAAAGTAGTGTAAAGTTCTAACTTATATCTGTCAGTAAACTCCCCATGAAAGCGCTAAAACACACCGGTGTAGTGAGTTTCCATTATTCACCCAGGGAACTTTAGATATTAGAGAGTTCCGGTCGGATGGTTTTTCACGGGACACATTTCCGGCGTTGTTGTTGCACTAGTGAGCCACGGATGAGGAGATGCTGCTCTGTTATTGATTTAAGTAAAGTCTGAATGTCATTAAAACAATTAGATCCATATTTTGACACTTCTTCCACGCTACACCGCTACAACAAAGCTGACGGAAAAAAGACGCCGCTGAAGGTGAGCCCCGTAAAGACCGCCCACAAAACGGCGCATCCTGAAGCGACTGTCAGAAAGTGGCTTGAAGATGATCTGTAAAATATAATCTATATATATATATATATATATACATACACTACCGTTCAAAAGTTTGGGGTCACATTGAAATGTCCTTATTTTTTAAGGAAAAGCACTGTACTTTTCAATTAAGATAACTTTAAACTAGTCTTAACTTTAAAGAAATACACTCTATACATTGCTAATGTGGTAAATGACTATTCTAGCTCCAAATGTCTGGTTTTTGGTGCAATATCTACATAGGTGTATAGAGGCCCATTTCCAGCAACTATCACTCCAGTGTTCTAATGGTACAATGTGTTTGCTCATTGGCTCAGAAGGCTAATTGATGATTAGGAAACCCTTGTGCAATCACGTTCACACATCTGAAAACAGTTTAGCTCGTTACAGAAGCTACAAAACTGACCTTCCTTTGAGCAGATTGAGTTTCTGGAGCATCACATTTGTGGGGTCAATTAAACGCTCAAAATGGCCAGAAAAAGAGAGCTTTCATCTGAAACTCAACAGTCTGCTCTTGTTCTTAGAAATTAAGGCTATTCCACAAAATTGTTTGGGTGACCCCAAACTTTTGAACGGTAGTGTGTGTGTATGTATATATATATATATATATGTATATATATATATGTGTATATATATATATATATATATATATATATATATATATATATATATATATATATATATATATATATATATATATATATATATATATATATATATATATATATATATATATATATATATGTATATATATATATGTATATATATATATATGTATATATATATATGTATATATATATATGTATATATATATATATATATATATATATATATATATGCAAAGAACCACCATTACATGTTATGTAGACCACAAGGAAGTGTTTTCAATTTAGAAAAAAAAAATCATAATATGACCCCTTTAATGCGCCCTATAATCTGGTGCGCTTATAGTATGAAAATAGACCTGACTAGTCCCGCTCATCGACAGTACGCCTTATAATCTGGTGCGCCCTATGGTCCGGGAAATACGGTAAATGTTTTGGGGGCCACATTTCCAGAAAGCTCAGGACCAGGGGCCACATTTCGCCCTTCACTATTAGTCTTATTTTGTATATTCTGGAGAAGCAGCATCCTCTACAGTAGACATTTTATTTTGGTCTATTAATTTTGTCAGAGTTCCAGGAGAGCTCTGCTGTTTAAAGAACCTTCTACAAATATCATCTCAGCAGCTGTGTTTCCATTACACATAGAAATGCGCAAAACCTAAATATCGCAAAAAGAAACCAGTATTGGAAACACCCATGTTTCGAAAAACCTATCACGCCAAAAAAGGCGTTTTTTTAAACGTTTCGATATTGACGCTTTTAGTAAAAGTCGTAAATGTACTTTATCGAAATATCGCTTTTATTTTGCGAAAAAACTGCAATGGAAACGCAGCTTATGACGGCGCTCTATTGTTTTTAAGAATCTGCTGCAAAAATGTGAGTGGCACAAGTTTTTTGAGCTGAGGATGCCAGTTGAAAAGTTCAAATGACGAAAAATGAAAGGGACCTAAACTGGAAACTTGAGGAACACCACTAGTATAACTGAAGAAGTTGAACAAATGAGTACTGACTGCATCGGAAGTAAACAAGCTACAGCAACACCAAAATAAATTAAATTGCTGGCAAAAATGAGAGGACTTAAAGGGGTGCCTTGAGGAATGCCTTGGTTATGTAAATCACAAGTTTGGACCCCAGTTGTTTGCTAGCAAGGTTAAAATGTTCAGGAGCACGCTAGTGATTTTAGGACTTTCCTGTAAAAATGTCTGCCTTTACCTGGGGGTCGGTATGATGCCTTTCCATGATGCCTTTCCCGTCTTGGATTTGGCCCCCGGGCAGCCAAATGAATATGCAGAAAATCGGTTTGAATGGAGAATCATCACCCTAAGAATTGGAATCGAATCATCACTTGTTGTAAGATGCGCATCCCGACATATTACTGTGTTGTACCAATAAATATAAGGATTTTAGTATTTAATTATTCACACATTTTCAAAAAAACGCACTATATACTTTTGTACAATCAGTGTAAATCAGGGGTGTCCAAAAGGTGGCCCTTGGCAGCTAAAAAAAAATGGACCCACATTTTTTCTGAAAATTAAATGGATTTATTATTAATGAGGTATAATAGATACAACACTAACAAATAATTGATGTGTCACCTGGAGCACAAAAGCTACAATAATGTTCTTTTCAAAAAATGTTGAATATACATTGAATTGGTTTTAGTGTTTTTAGTACAAAATGTATGAATGTGGCCCCCTGGCTTTTTTCCCACTCTTGAGTATGCGGCTCTCTGTGGAAAAAGTTTGAACATCTTAGACAGACTTAGAAAAATGTTATTGATCCACAAGGGAAATTGTTCCACACATAGCTTAGTTACAAAGGATGGAAAGGGTTAGGTTGGAAAGGATTATGCATGACTGAAAATGTACCATAGTAGCAATATAAAATATAACATATATGTAATATTTACATATTATATATACATTATATAATATATACTGAAATATTGTATTATTATATTATATTATATTTTTATATAATATATACAATATCTAACAAATCCCAATTACCATGTACCGTACTACAGTATATGTAACAGCTGCAGAAAAAAAAGGGCAGCATAAAATAGAGAGTATATCCAGCAGAAAATATACATCATAAACAATATATATCTTTATAAAATATATATATTTCCTGTAAATTAACCATAATCATACTTGAGTACCATTTTTTTGGACCATTCTACCCACCTCTACACACATCAGTGTACCTTAAGTTGAGACCTGAAGTCACTCAAAGTCCACCCCAACTCTTGAAACAGATCCCCCTCTCGAGTCTTCAATTTGGCGCTCCAATCCATCTCTCGGTTTTAAAACTTTAATGTCTTCTCTTCTGAGCTTGTCTCTTTCGATTACACCTTTAAAATCCGCAAAGGGCGTGCTGAGCTACTCGTCCTGATTAACAATTAATCAACGACCTGAGCGGCACAGAGGGGCAAACATGTAATTTCACCAACACGTTCATTGCCCCCCTGAATCTTGCTCGGTCATTGTGAGACCGGATTGATGGCTTCAGTCTAAACCAGGATTAAGATTAACTGTTTTGGAGGCCGACTAAATTGAGCTAATCCATCTGCAGTTCATTGGTGTGTAGATCTGCAAAGCCTAGTAACCTCTGCATTATTACTGTACCTCTGGAAGTTTTCTAATCACGGTCTTGACCACCTGTCCAGCTCCCATTGGGACACACCGGATTCTCTTGCCTCAGAGAACCCCTATAGTAGGTCTAAAGGACTGTTTGTACAATGCATACCAGTTGTCTCTAAAAGCGTTGTTGTGCACATGCTATCTTTTAGTCTTCCTCATCCTCCATGGATCATTAAAACACAGGAATGATGTTTCTGGGTTCCTTGTGTGTCTGATACTAGCTCTGTTACGAGTCCTACTCAAGAACTAGTCCCACCCCTCGTAAAGTCATGGACTCCAGAAGTATGAGGAGTGCACGTGTGTTTGTGAGGGGATGAAGACAGCCTCTGTTGAGCCACAGAGGCTATAATATAATACAATTGTTGACGTTTAGGGTCTCGTACAGTATCTATAGTCAGCCAGGGGGTTTTCTATAGTATGGCTCAGTGAACCCTGTAGATCAGGGCTATTCAACTGGCCACCCAGGGCCATATCCGACCTGGGAATGACAACATACCGGCCCCGGAGTTCAGTTTAAAACTTGGGAGACAAACATGTTTGGAGACAAACATTTATGCAGCAAATCCCTAAAAACACGAGGAACTTGGCAGTTCCTTGCATTGACATTTGAACCCTGTTAGCAAACAAACACCGGGATCCAAACGTGCGGTTTACATAACCGAGGCGTTCCTCAAGGCACACCTTTAGGTCCTCTCCTTTTTGGCAGTTACATTTCTCTTTTTGTAATGGGATTTATTTAGTAACTAATGTGTTGCTTAAGCTCGTTTACTTCAAAGGCAGTCATTTGTTCAACTTCTTTAGTTGCACTAGTGGTGTTTCTCAAGGTTCTATTTTAGGTCCTCTCTCTTTTTCATCATTTTGGCTATTCAACCGGTGGCCCAGCTGCAAGTTCAGTTCAAAAAACATTTTTGCAGCAGATTCTTAAAAACATAACAATGCTGTCACAGAGATTATCATTGGCAGAGCACACCTGTAACTCTGACAAAATAAATTGCCAAAAATCAAATGTCTACTGTTGTTGGAGCCATTTCGGACATATTTACACATTTTTCTTATGTTTACATATCATGCTTTGTTTAAAGTGAATTTTAATTATACAGTAATAGCTTAAATGACTGTGTATTTGGTATTTTGCTATATTATTGGTATACAGCAGGGGTGTCAAACTCATTTCAGCTCAGGGGCCGCATGGAGGAAAATCTATTACCAAGTGGGCCGGAATGGTAAAATCATGGCATGATAACTTAAAATTAAAGACAACTCTGGGTTGTTTTCTTCGTTTTACTTTGGCCAAAAATAGAACAAGCACATTCTGAAAACGTACAAATCACAGATAATCCTCTTGACAAATCACTTCAAGTTTGTTGAAAATTCTGAGGAAATTGGTGCAGCTTCAAAAAAAACAATGAGCTTAGACTTTGTCTCGGTGTATCTACAAAGCCAGGATTAAACTTTAAAGATTCAATCAATCAATCAATCAATGTTTATTTATATATCCCTAAATCACAACGTGTAAACTCTTCTAGGTATCTAATACCTCCTTTGTCATGTCCACGTATCAATCCAGTGCTAACTCAACAAACCGTAAGAAACGGAGGTAAAAACTATTCAGAAAGGTTAAGTTTTCTCGTTTTTGACAGAGACATGATGGGGGAATAAGGGAGCCAAATAACGATGTGTTTGAAGCAGAAGACTTAAATTCCAAGATTTTTTCTGTTTCATTTCGGTCGAGGGAGAGGAAGACGCCACGCTTTACTTTGTACTTCTTGCTAGTCCTAACAGAAATGCTATTGTGACATCCAGTGGACACATTTAGAACAGCAGTTTATTTCTTTCAAAATACTTTAATACTTGGCAAACTCATCACGCGGGCCGCATAAAACCTGTTCGCGGGCCTGATCCGGCCCACGGGCCGTACGTTTGACATCCCTGGTATACAGTTTGAAATATTGTCTTTCACTTCCTATCAATGTAGTTGTGCTCTATTAGTTTGCTCTGTTTAGACTGGGTGTCGTAAAGTGCGAGTAACTGTCGTAAATTGTCAGCAACTGCCGTAAATGTGACAATGTTTTGTTTTTGAAAGGTTGAACAGAGCATGGAGCAACAGCTTTTTTGACCGTGTTAAACATGCAAATTTGACTAAAGACGTCCTAGCGCCTCAACGACGTGTTTGTGCTAACGTCATCTGTATTACTGTTTGCTATTCTTGTTAGCGTTGGTCAGGAAGAAAAGTGAAAAAAAACCCTGTCATTTTTTTATACTTTGGATCAGCGTCCGCCTGTTGTTATTGTGGGACGCAGGAACAGCTGATCAAAAGAAAACCACCCGTCAGAAACTTTATGCCCTGCTGAGGAAACGACAAAGGAAGGTTAGTTGCCGTTACAACTGTAGAGGACTGTGTTTCTTCGGATTATACAAAGTAAGACTAATAGCAAAGGGAGAGGACCAGACGGTCCTTAGCTTTCTATAAATTTAGCAATCAATTTAGTTAAATGTACTTTCTCTTTACTTTCCCACCATAAGAACTAAAAAAAACAATTATTTTTGGCTTTAAATATAACTAAACTTTGCTTAAGTATAAAAAATATTTTTCTCAACCTGCTGAAGTTTCCTGGTAACGTCGCAGTTGAAAGTTTGGATTATGCCTTGGCGTAGTCACAACTTTTAACAGCTTTTTTATAACTCTTTAGCTCACTTCTCTGCTGAAACACTAGGGGCAGTGTTTCCCACGGAATCAATTTGGTGAGCAACCGTTGTATTGCGTGTGGTGGGTGGATCTGTAGCTAGGCGCATCTTGGTAGCTAAGACTTAAGCTACTAGAGTCAAGTTGAAGCTTATTCTTAGCAATATTGACATGGTGTAAGTCCTGATTCAACAACAACAACAACTCTTGTTGACCAGTTAATAGGGGTTTCACTTTTTCACTTCCGATACGATACCAATATTGGAGCCATGAGTATTGGCCGATATTAATTTCGATACGATGTCAGCACGAATCATAGCCCATAATTGTATTATCTTGAAGTGTGGAATGTTAAAAAAAGGCTTGATCAAGTTAAATTACTCAGACAACAATGGCGGGTATAAAAAACATTACCCGAATGACAGATTTATGCTTTTGAAGTAGAGTTTGTTTTTGGCAACATCTCGTGGTCACCATAATTTTTACAATTAAATTAATGATGCATTTAGTTGAATGTTGCGGACACGTTTGTTACTGGATACTTTCTAATACCCTTTTACCTTGGTATGCACATTATATGCAACTATACTGTTTATATCGACAAATGTGTTGTAGACTACAATATTGTTCAATTAAGGACACACATGTCTAGCTTGTGTGCTATTGTGTGCTTAGCTGTTGTGTAGCTGCTAGCTCCTGGTAGCCTATAGCCTACAATGTTTACCTTTTGTAAATGACTTGAATACAATACAAGAAGAGACCAACCTTGGATTGAAGATTATATATAGTAGATTTGAGATGGAAGCTGATATGATCAATTACTTGTTTTTGTGCTGATCGGACCTATATCCGATATGAATATCGGATCGAGGAACCTCTACCAATTAGCTTCCTTCAGGAGACGGGGAGTCTTATCAAGCTAATTTGTTTGAACACTGTTTGTTCTACTAATGTTGATCCGACATCATAGGCAATGGAGTTGCACTTCCCTGCGCAGAGAAAGGACGTCACTTTGTTCCTTTTTAGTTTACTGTTTAACCTTCCGTTGGCATCTTCCGAGCATGAGGCAGACTCTTCTGGAAAAGAAAGTGAAAGTGAAAAGAGAAGTGAAATCTGATGTCGTAATAACTCAGAAAATGGAGACATCGGCAAATGTTCCTGCTTTGGAGGCACCAGAGACCAGAGTGTGAAGGTTAACACCCTCCACTCCCTTCTCCTGTTCTGTTGTGTTGAACACAATTGTCACTGGTTGACAAGTGATGCTTACGTCACTTTGTAGACACGTCACCAGGTTCTATGTACGAGAGCAGGGGTCTCAAACATGCGGCCTGCTGACCCATACTTCAAGCTGTGGCTTAACTTCATAGTTTATTGTAATTGCGGCCCATACATCCTGTTCGGATAATAGTAATATTCTTATTATGGCAATCTTAAATCCACTAAAAAGAACAATAACAGCAGAGCAAACACACATAAAGCCCTTTTCCACCAAAAGTTTCGGAACTTTTGGTTCCTGTAAAAGCGTGTAATTTGTGTTTCCAGTTCAGGGTAGTTTATACAGGCTGATGACGTATGGAGGAGTGTTTTGTATATTTCTATACTGGTACCATGTAAATAAACAGACAATATTAGGTCAGAGTTAGTTGACTAAAAAGTAAGTAAATGAAATACAAAGCAATAATATACAACAATATGATTTGAAAAATAAAGTGTACCGAATTGTTCAAAGAAAGTCAGGCTTTTTTCCGCAATGTCCAACAGTCAGAAAGTTGTCCTCTCAGTAAATGAGGGTCAAGTGGTTCTTTTTGGTCCATTTCAGCTGTAGATAAAAATATATAAATAATAAATGTCAGGGTTTATCTCATGCCGACAACACGAACACATCGGCTTTAGCGTTAGCTTGTTAGCATTAACATTCTGTTCAGGCTAAAAACTACACAAATGGAGTGTCAATGACTACTTTTACAACATGTAATGAAGTAAATAGTTAATATTTGATGTTATTTACCTTTGTTCCACTTGTGGGCTGCCTCCCTTTTTTCCACATTTATCCAAATAAGTCAGAGTAGTAAGCAGCTGAGGTCGCCGCTTCGAGTCCCTCTCCATAAGTATGCTTAAAAGAGTCCGTCCACTTCGCATAGCTTCGCATATCGAAATGAAGTTTGTGAAAAATAATACACAAGTGAAGTTTGTTGTAATAGAAATACACAAGAAATAAAAAATATACAAGTCATGTGTTTAAAAAATAAGTTTTAGGTACGCCTGTTCCCGAAAAGATTCAAGGTAGTTTCCTAAAGTCCTAGGAGGAACTCCGAAAGGTTCCTGAGGAACTAAATCTACCCGGTTAGTTTTTGGTGGAAACACAAGGGGAACTTACCGTATATTCCGGACCATAGGGCGCACCGATGAATGGTCTATTTTTTATCTTTTTCATATATAAGGCAGATTATAAGGCGCATTAAAGGAGTCATTTTATTATTTTTTTTTTCTAAATGTAAAACACTTCCTTGTGGTCTACATAACATGTAATGGTGGTTCTTTGGTCAAAATGTTGCATAGATCATGTTTTACAGATCATCTTCAAGCCGCTTTCTGACAGTCGCTTCAGGATGCGCCGTTTTGTGGGCTTATTTACGTGGCTCATCTTCGACAGCGTCTTTTTGTTTTGTTTTCTTTGTTGTAGCGGTGTCAAAAGATGGAGCTAACTGTTTCAATGACATTCAGACTTTACTTAAATCAATAACGTGCATCATATCCTCATCCGGAAACAACAACACAGGAAATGTGTCTCGTGAAAAACCGTCCGACCGGAACTCTAATAACTAAAGTTCCTTGGGTGAATAATGTAAAGTCACTACACCGGTATGTTTTAGCGCTTTCATGGGGAGTTTACTGACAGATATAAGTAAGAACTTTACACTACTTTATATTAGAAATGACAACAGCGGAGGATAACAAGAAGATAGAGAAAAAGAAGAAGCTTATTGACTACGCAATTTTTCAGGATTTATGCAGATCCCAAATACAGATCAGCAGGTACCAGAAGTTAAGTAAAAGCTGCTTTTGCATAATATTGCGAAACAAAACGCCAGATAATGTCTTACCTTATACACACACCATAATAATACTCGTATGTTGAAGCACATCAAACGGTGCAGCCTACACTTATCTCATATGTTTGACTGCCATCTACTGGTCACACTTATCATTACGCCATGTACCAAATAGAATGGCTTCGAGGTGGGTAAGCTCAGCCAAACTTATTCCTTATATTTGGCGCACTGGGTTATAAGGCGCACCATCGAGTTTTGAGAGAGAAATAAAGGACTTTAAGTGCGCCTTATAGTCCGGAAAATACGGTAAGTGGGGAAGTTCCTGAAAAAATTTCTGCGGGGTGGAAAGTGGCCTATTGAGTAACATAACGAGCAACTCCCTGTAAGCAAGCTAAAGTGTCTCTGACCATCACCTGTCTCAAAATATCCTTTGTTTACATTCAAGTTCACAATTATAATAACTTAAAGGCCTACTGAAATGAATTTTTTTTATTTAAACGGGGATAGCAGATCTATTCTATGTGTCATACTTGATCATTTCGCGATATTGCCATATTTTTGCTGAAAGGATTTAGTATAGAACAACGACGATAAAGATTGCAACTTTTGGTATCTGATAAAAAAAAGGCTTGCACCTACCGGAAGTAGCGTGACGTAGTCAGTTGAACATATACGCAAAGTTCCCTATTGTTTACAATGATGGCCGCATGAAGTGAGAGAGATTCGGACCGAGAAAGCGACAATTTCCCCATTAATTTGAGCGAGGATGAAAGATTTGTGGATGAGTAAAGTGCAAGTGAAGGACTAGTGGGGAGTTGAAGCTATTCAGATAGGGAAGATGCTGTGAGAGCCGGGGGTGACCTGATATTCAGCTGGGAATGACTACAACAGTAAATAAACACAAGACATATATATACTCTATTAGCCACAACACAACCAGGCTTATATTTAATATGCCACAAATTAATCCTGCATAAAAACACCTGCGTGTTTGTTATGCTAGCTCCTAGCTCCTCTGCTAGCTCCTAGCTCCATAGAACACGCCAATACAATTCAAACACCTGATCAACACACACAATCACTCAGCCCAAAAGACCGTTCACCTAACCCAAGGTTCATAAAGCTTATATATTTTTAAAAAGTTACGTACGTGACGCGCACATACGGTCAAGTTATCGAATGTTTAGCAGCCAAGGCTGCATACTCACGGTACCTGATATTCAGCTGGGAATGACTACAACAGTAAATAAACACAAGACATATATATACTCTATTAGCCACAACACAACCAGGCTTATATTTAATATGCCACAAATTAATCCTGCATAATAACACCTGCGTGTTTGTTATGCTAGCTCCTAGCTCCTCTGCTAGCTCCTAGCTCCATAGAACACGCCAATACAATTCAAACACCTGATCAACACACACAATCACTCAGCCCAAAAGACCGTTCACCTAACCCAAGGTTCATAAAGCTTATATATTTTTAAAAAGTTACGTACGTGACGCGCACGTACGGTACGGTACGTGTTATGCTAGCTCCTAGCTCCATAGAACACGCCAATACAATTCAAACACATGATCAACACACACAATCACTCAGCCCAAAAGACCGTTCACCTAACCCAAGGTTCATAAAGCTTATATATTTTAAAAAAGTTACGTACATACGCAAAAAAAAGCCAAAGCTGCATACTCACAGTAGCACGTCTGCGTCTTTGTCATCCAAATCAAAGTAATCCTGGTAAGAGTCTGTGTTGTCCCAGTTCTCTACAGGCGTCTGTGTATCCAAATCAAAAGTCCTCCTGGTTAGAGTCTCTGTTATCCGAGTTCTTCCATCTTGACTGCATCTTTCGGGAATGTAAACAAAGAAGCGCCGGCTGTGTACTGTTGTGGCTGACTACGTTCGAAAAATACGTCCATTTCGCACCGACAACTTTCTTCTTTGCTTGCTCGGCTTCCTTCTCCATAATGCAATGAACATGATTGAAACAGATTCACGAACACAGATGTCCAGAATACTGTGGAATTATGAAATGAAAACAGAGCTTTTCCGTATCGGCTTCAATGTGGAAGGCATACCCGTGTTCGCCGGGCTACGTCACACGCATACGTCATCCTCAGAGGCGTTTCGAACCGGAAGTTTAGCGGCAAATTTAAAATGTCACTTTATAAGTTAACCCGGCCGTATTGGCATGTGTTATAATGTTAAGATTTCATCATTGATATATAAACTATCAGACTGCGTGGTCGGTAGTAGTGGGTTTCAGTAGGCCTTTAAGGCATACCGTAACAACATTTAGCGTGGTTAATACCTGATTCTAAAGTTAAAAGTTAAAGTACCAATGATTGTCACACACACACTAGGTGTGGTGAAATTTGTCCTCTGCATTTGACCCATCCCCTTGTTCACCCCCTGGGAGGTGAGGGGAGCAGTGAGCAGCAGCAGTGGCCGCGCCCGGGAATAATTTTTGGTGATTTAACCCCCAATTCCAACCATTGATGCTGAGTGTCAAGCAGGGAGGTAATGGGTCCCATTTTTATAGTCTTTGGTATGACTCGGAAGTGAATTCTGAAGTAAGTACTTCATGCACTTCCTGTGGCGCCCCCAGTTAAATTAACTTTAAGACCCCTGATTTAGAGTGCGACAGTGACATTATTGATATGGAACGCTGACATTATCAGCTCCGTACCGTGACGAGGGATAACGATGCAACATATCACAATATCGATATTTTCTACCTAGTTTCGACCACTTGTCATCGGTGTAAAACTATCATAACCCAGATGGAGATACTGGAAATTGGCCTGTATTTCATTTATCTGTTGTCATTTATGATAGCTAGGCAAACCTTTTTGTTTGCACACCTGCGTTTTATAGAAGAGTGGTGGTTGTGTGTGTGTGTGTGTGTGCATGTGTGTGTGTGTGTGTGTGTGTGTGTGTGTGTGGGGGTTGATAAGGTAGAGTAGATATGCAGGGTCAATCTAATAAGTATGTCCTTGTCTGTTTGCTGACCATGCACTATCTGACTTGACCTTTAGCCGCACCATCGGGCTACTTTGTTTGATTGCTGAAAGACGTTAAAGCCGATAAGCTGCCGGAATCTTCCTGCAAATTAACCCAGTGAAAGAGCTGGGTTAAGGTGGGGACTGCGGCGTAGGTGAAATATGACCCCCGCGCTGCAGACAGGGCCGTTTTTTTTTTTTTTTCCAAAGCGATGATGGAAAAGGTCCCAATTTGACTGGTGTGCCAGTGACCCACAGAGAGACTCCGACACCACTGTTTGAATTCAACACAAGAGTGTTGCATTTGCTAGGAAGGGTTAAAACATAGATGCTACACCTCGGACCATAACTAAGGTTACGGGTCAATTCATCTACCAGCTGGACAGAATTGACGGGTTTCGAGATCTCAAAAACCATGTCCGGATCCCTAGAAAAAAAAACAGATGAGAAGATGTCTTTGATGTTCCATTGATTTTTTTTTTAGCCAATCTGTGACCTGAATATTAAAGCGAGGCAAAGAATGCTAAGAATTGTGGAGTAAAGCTGCAGGTATCGACTATTTTAGTAATTGACCGATAAGTTGTTCGATTAATCGGGTAATCAGATGAATTAATTATATCTATATAACGCTTTTAAACAATTGTTTCAAAACAATTGTTTCCTGCTCAGTGGCCTTGTGGTTAGAGTGTCCGCCCTGAGATTGGTAGGTCGTGATTTCAAACCCCAGCCGAGTCATACCAAAGACTATAAAAATGGGACCCATTACCTCTCTGCTTGGCACTCAGCATTAAGGGTTGGAATTGCAGGTTAAATCACCAAAATGATTCCCGAGCGCGGCCACCGCTGCTGCTCACTGCTCCCCTCACCTCCCAGGGGGTGGAACAAGGGGATGGGTCAAATGCAGAGGATAATTTCACCACACCGAGTGTGTGTGTGACTATCAGTGGTACTTTAACTTTAACTTTAAAAATACTTTACATTTGGAAACCCATACATTGGCGGGCAGGCTAGCCCCTGCTACGAGCCCTCAATCTGGACGACCACTCACTTTGAAGAGACTATAATGTGTGTGTATATATATGTGTATATATATACATATATATGTCTGTATATTAGTGTTGTACGGTATACCGGTACTAATCAATTGAACGGTATTATACCACCTTTGAAAAATACCCGTACCGTTTATGCTGCTGTGCGGTGGTGACTCCAGAGCCGAGGCGCATGATGTCTGACCCGTTCATCATTCTACTGCGCAGTGCACGCACTCCCTATCTCTTTCTTAACTATTTTCTTTCTCGTACTATGGTATACTATGCTCTACACCCACATATTGAGCAATGTTTCGCAGAAATCAATCCTATATATATATATATATATAATATATATATATATATACATATATATATATAAACAACATAACAAAGGGGTAATAGCTCAACAATCTTTTTTTTTATCCAAACAACAGCATTACAGCAAACTTAAATGTCAACACACATTCACACAAGTCTCGTTGGTGAGTTCTAAAACAAAAAACTGGCATTGTTGAACACTGAGTTTCGTAGTAACAAACAAGCAGTGGATGTGCTGCCGGGCACAAAATGGCTGCGCTGCAAGCACACAATGGATGCATGACACGTTCGGACGCAGAGACAAGGTTCGTACAACAACAAAGCACGCTTTTCATTGGGTCAGTGGCTTGTTAATAAAAAATGCGGGGTTGGTAAACGGAGGTTCCACTGTGCTCCAACAGAAGTGATGTCAAAAAGTTAGCATTTTAGCATTTTTTTATTTTTTATTTTATTTTATTTATTTTTTCTTCCAAGATGGCGGCGCGCATAGACGCAGCGGCTCACGGCTCTCCTTTTCAGTGCTCTTTCCTCCTTCATTTCTTCTTGTTTTTTTTCCTTTTGTGCACCACCTGTACTGCAAACACCCGGTACACCCGCCAGTCACTCTTGGATATCGGGAACTCGCACCAGATATCTGTTTCGAGCGACTTTCACCACGAGCACAACATCCCAGACGACATAGCAAGAGCACCGGGCTCTCCGTGGTTTGTTGTCGGGTCTGGGAGACGGCGCAGACGGAGGAGGGAGAGGAAGCAGAAGCGTGGCCGCAGGTCCGGCGTCTTGCTCAGGCTTAGGAAACAACCCCACAAGCCACCTCTACCGAGCCTGTTCCTCTCCAATGCCAGATCCCTCGTACAGAAGATGGACGACCTGGAGTTGCAACTCGCTGGAAACCGCTATGTTCGGGACTGTTGTGCTATGATTATCACCGAAACCTGGCTTCACCCGGAAATACCCGATGCTAGCATGTAGCTAGCCGGCCACACTCTGCTCCGCCGGGACAGAACTAAGGACTCCGGTAAGAGCAGAGGAGGGGGGCTCTGTATTTACGTGCATGAGAACTGGTGAAACAACGGGACAATCATTGAACAGCACCGTTGCCCGGACGTGGAGTACATGTCTGTTAGATGTCGGCCTTTTTTTCTCCCGAGAGAGCTGTCTGTTGTTATCATCACGGCTGTGTATATTCCACCGGACGCCAAAGTAAACACAGCGCTCTCTCTTCTGCTGAACACTGTCAACGAACAGCAGCGGGCCCACCCCGACGGTGTTCATATCATAGCAGGGGATTTTAACAAGGCCAATCTAAAGACTGTACTCCCCTAAGTTCTACCAGCACGTGAAGTGTTCTACAAGGGGAAAGAACACCCTTGACCACGTGTATACCAACGTGAAGCACGCGTACAGAGCTACACCCCTCCCCCAGCTTGGACAGTCAGACCATCTTTCCCTCCTGCTCTCTCCTACCTACACCCCCATCAGACGCCAGGCCAGGCCCATCACAAAGACTGTTATGACCTGGCCTGACGATGCACTCCCCAAACTTCAGGACTGCTTCCAACACACGAATTGGGACCGCTTCCAACAACAGGAGCTGGAGACAGCCACAGGAACGGTGCTGGACTACATACAGTTTTGCATCGGGAATGTGACTGTGGAAAAAAACATCCGGGTTTACCCCAACAAGAAACCCTGGATGACCAGCCAAGTCCGCACACTCCTCAGGGCCCGCGACGCAGCCTTCAGGTCAGGGGACAGGGCACTGTACAGTGCTGCTAGAGCCGACCTGAAGAGAGGGATTAAAAAAGCAAAGGCGGACCACAGGAGGTGCATAGAGTCCCATCTGTCCAGCAATAACTCACGGGAGGTGTGGCGGGGCATTCATGACATCACAAACTACAGAGGCTGCAATGTGACAACTGCGGATCAGAGTGCGACACTGGCAGAGGAGCTTAACTGTTTCTTTGCCTGTTTCGATACCCCCCAGCGACACTCATCTGCTCCAGCCCTGCCCCGCCCCCACCGGGCTCCGGCACCACTCCACTCACTGTACAGGAGCACAGTGTCAGACGAGTGCTCCTGGCTGTGAACCCCAGGAAGGCTGCCGGACCAGACGGAGTACCTGGAAAGGTGCTCAGGGCGTGCGCCCACCAGCTCGCTCCCCCCCTCACCAGGATCTTCAACCTCTCCCTGGCTCAGGCAGTCATCCCATCCTGCCTGAAGTCATCTACAATAATCCCGGTGCCGAAGAAGTCTCCCATCACCAGCCTGAATGATTACCGACCAGTGGCCCTCACTCCGGTAATCATGAAGTGCTTCGAGAGACTGGTTCTCCAGCACATCAAGGACCATATCCCTCCAGACTTTGACCCCCACCAGTTCGCATACCGGTCGAACAGATCCACAGAGGACGCCATCGCTGTTGCTCTCCACTCTGCTCTGAACCACCTGGAGCAGCAGCAGAGCTACGTCCGGATGCTCTCTGTGGATTATAGTTCTGCCTTCAATACAATAATCCCGGACAGACTCTGCAATAAACTGGACACTCTTGGCCTCCCCCCTCTCACAAACGCCTGGATAAGGGACTTCCTAACGGACCGACCCCAGAATGTGAGACTTGGCCCCCACCTCTCATCCACCCGCGCGCTGAGCATCGGCTCCCCACAGGGCTGTGTGCTGAGCCCCCTCCTCTACTGCCTCTACACCCATGACTGCAGTCCAGCCCACAGTGACAACCTTATCGTCAAGTTTGCTGACGATACCACAGTGGTCGGGCTCATCTCCAGGGGTGACGAAGCTGCCTACAGGGGAGGTCCTGAAGCTGACGGCCTGGTCTTCGGAGAACAACCTCGCTCTCAACACCAGCAAGACCAGAGAGATCATCGTCGACTTCAGGAGGAGCAGCACCGACCCTGCCCCCTCTACATCAACGGCGAGCGTGTGGAGGGGGTCCACTCCTTCAGGTACCTTGGAGTCCACATCTCCAACGACTTTTCCTGGACAGTCAACACCACAGCAATCATCAAGAAGGCTCAGCAGCGGCTACACTTCCTGAGAGTCCTCGGGAAGTACAACCTGAAGCCTGACCTGCTGCTGACCTTCTACCGCTCGTCCATCGAGAGCCTGCTGACCTACTGTATTACAGTATGGTACAGCAGCTGCACTGCAGCAGACAGGGAGAGGCTGCAAAGAGTGGTCAAGACGGCTCAAAAGATCATCGGCCGCCCTCTCCCCTCTCTGATGGACATCTACACCTCCCACTGCCTCAACAGAGCCAGTGCCATCATCAAGGACAGCACCCACCCTGGCTCTGACCTGTTCCACCTGCTGCCCTCTGGGAAGCGCTACAGGTGCATTAAAACCAAGACGAACAGGCTAAAAAACAGCTTCTTCCCCAGGGCCATAACCACCCTGAACAGACTTCCCCATTGACCCTCATAACTGCCTTCTCTTCGGTGCAATAACCCATTCCACCAACCACCCTGTTTCATGTAGATGTTCATGTACATATTCATTTCACCCTCTGTATAGAGTGCACACTTGTTTTGTTTTATCGCACTGTATGGAATGGCCTCAATCTCGTTACCCTGCGTAATGACAATAAAGCTGATTCTGATTCTGATTATGCTCGGTGCAAACACGGAGTCTTCGAAGGTAATATGCACGAATGCATTCCTCAGCATAATTACCGCACGCTTACCACTTGTTCAGATGTTATGCAT
Organism: Entelurus aequoreus; assembly: GCF_033978785.1. Lineage (NCBI taxonomy): Eukaryota > Metazoa > Chordata > Actinopteri > Syngnathiformes > Syngnathidae > Entelurus > Entelurus aequoreus. Next base: position 21,472,985 of record NC_084753.1, on the reverse strand, counting down.
TCATTTTGCGCCAGCTAAGAAGCTTTTCCGTATCTTTTCATCCTTGCTCTACATCACCAGTGGGCAGGGAAAATAGCCAATAGTGGGTTACCGTGTGTGTTTCATTGCTTATGAGAGCATGAAATCACTCCAGAGCCTCAAGGCAAATTGCGCACTGCTCAGCCCGGACACACACACACACACACACTTGATACACCACTTCACTCTGTGTGTGTGTGTGTGTGTGTGTGTGTGTGTGTGTGTGTGTGTGTGTGTGTGTGTGTGTGTGTGTGTGTGTGTGTGTGTGTGTGTGTGTGTGTGTGTGTGTGTGTGTGTGTGTGTGTGTGTGTGTGTGTGTGTGTGTGTGTGTGTCGATGCATTGTAGGTGCATGCATGTGTGATTCCTCCCTGCATGTAGAGCATCCCTCCGTTCCCACGGCGACCCCAGCGAGCCATCTGCCCATCAATCACTGGTGCTGCTGAGGAGAGTAAGCGATACCCGTAGACATTGACCCCGCCCCGAGACCCGAGGCATTTGCAAACTGGCTCGGAGGCAGGGGGGGGGGGGGCGAGAACGCGGACTACACACGTAAACACATTTTGGAGGGAAACCAGCGAGCCGGTGGAGAAATATTCTCCAACACACGTCTCTTATGTCAGTGGTTCAAGGCTTTTGTGTGCGAGGGGGGCCCTGCTACAGTGAAGGCTTTGTGCCTTCCATGAATACGTAGGCGGGTGTGTGTGTGTGTGTGCGTGTAATAGTTGTGAGTCCGGAGGGGGGCAGGGCTAATGCAAGGGAAAGCCCTTGGCCTCAGCTGTTGTTGTACATTTTTCTCTGACTGACTTCTACCCCCTCTTACAACTAACTTTCTCTGCCGAGTGAAGCCTTCGGGTCACCAAAAGAGCAAAGAATGCAAAAGTAGCCTTTTTTTTTTTTTTTCTGTCTTTCTCCATGTTGTTGGGGGAGGGCGTCTGTACAGTGTGCATGTGATCCGGCTGCAGAGTCGAGAGAGCAGGGAAGTATGCGGCGTCCCACCATGCCATGCAACATTGACTTTATATTTAAGAGGCCCTAATTACAGGGATGTTGGAGATATGCCTCACATCTCTGCAGCCATTAAAGCTCTCCTTCATGACACTGGTAATAATGGCCCAATCGGTAAAAACTACATCAAAACACTTCTTGGAAACCTCTGAGCACATGATCCCATTTTGAGAAAAAGGTCGTCTTTTTCACAGTTCTTACAATTGCAATCGATGGCAAAGTAAATGTTCAGTTCTTGGAAGAAGCAGAAGTAGATAAGAAACAGTTTGGGAACAAAGTGGTTACACAGCACAGGGGGAAAAAAAGAACCATTTTCTGCTGACTGCACGATATTTCAGACACAATTGTGCTGTCTTAACGTACTTTTGGAATTATGACGCACTTAAGGATGACTTAAGTTCATGGTCGAGGTGGCTGCATTTTTACACACTTATACAAACCCCAAAACCAGTGAAGTTGGCACGTAAATCGTAAATAAAAACAGAGTACAATAATTTGCAAATCCTTTTCAACCTATATTCAATTGAATAGACTGCAAAGACAAGATACTTTACGTTCGAACTGGATAAACGTTATTTTATACAAATATTAGCTCATTTGGAATTTGATGCCTGCAACATGTTTAAAAAAAGCTGGCACAAGCGACAAAAAAGACTGGGAAAGTTGAGGAATGCTCATCAAACACTTATTTGGAACATCCCACAGGTGAACAGGGTAATTGGGAACAGGTGGGTGCCATGATTGGGTATAAAAGCTTCCATGAAATGCTCAGTCGTTCACAAACAAGGATGGGGCGAGGGTCACCACTTTGTGAACAAATGCGTGAGCAAATTGTCCGACAGTTTAAGAACAACATTTCTCAGCCAGCTATTGCAAGGAATTTAGGGATTTCACAATCTACGGTTCGTAATATCGTCAAAATGTTCAAAGAATCTGGAGAAATAACTACACGTAAGCGATGATATTACGGACCTTCGATCCCTCAGGCGGTACTGCATCAAAAAGTGACATCAGTGTGTAAAGGATATCACCACATGGGCTCAGGAACTCTTCAGAAAACCACTGTCAGTAACTGCAGTTTGTCACTACATCTGTAAGTGCAAGTCAAAACTCTACTATGCAAAGCGAAAGCCATTTACCAACAACACCCACAAGCGCCGCCAGCTTCGCTGGACCCGAGCTCATCTAAGATGGACTGATGCAATGTGGAAAAGTGTTCTGTGGTCTGATGAGTCCACATTTCAAATTGTTTTTGGAAACTGTGGACGTCGTGTCCTCCGGAACAAAGAGGAAAAGAACCATCCGGACTGTTCTAGGCGCAAAGTTGAAAAGCCAGCATCTGTGATGGTATGGGGGTGTATTATTGCCCAAGGCATGGGTAGCTTACACTTCTGTGAAGGCACCATTAATGCTGAAAGGTACATACAGGTTTTGGAGCAACATATGTTGCCATCCAAGCAACTTATCATGGACGCATCGCTTATTTCAGTAAGGCAATGCCAAGCCACATGTTACAACAGTGTGGCTTCATAGTAAAAGAGTGCGCGTACTAGACTGGCCTGCCTGTAGTCCAGACCTGTCTCCCATTGAAAATGTGTGGCATTATGGAGCCTAAAATACCACAATGGAGACCCCCGGACTGTTGAACAACTTAAGCTGTACATCAAGCAAGAATGGGAAAAAAATCCACCTGAAAAGCTTCAGAAATTGGTCTCCTCAGTTCCCAAACGTTTACTGAGTGTTGTTAAAAGGAAAGGCCATGTAACACAGTGGTAAAAATGCCCCTGTGCCAACTTTTTTGCAATCTGTTGCTGCCATTAAATTCTAAGTTAATGATTATTTGCAAAAAAAAAATTAAGTTTCTCAGTTTGAACATTAAGTATCTTGTCTTTGCAGTCTATTCAATTGAATATAAGTTGAAAAGGATTTGAAAATCATTGTATTCTGTTTTTATTTACCATTTACACAACGTGCCAACTTCACTGGTTTTGGGTTTTGTAGTCAGATCCTGATGGGTCATGGTTAGCGCCTTGCATGGCAGCTCCTGCCATCAGTGTTTGAATGTGTGTGTGAATGGGGGAATGTGGAAATAGTATCAAAGCGCTTTGAGTACCTTGAAGGTAGAAAAACGTTATACAAATACATTCACCATTTAGCTAGCCGCTAGCATATTCTCCTACGGTGTGTAGTGCAGCGTGTTTAGCTATTTCTGGTCCTCCTGTGATAATGATACATGTAAGAAACATAGTATTTTCCCGCAGTATTGCTGACTTAGAAGTGGCTTTGCACTGTGTAGGTACGTTAGCCGCTAGCAAGAATACTACATTACGCTTGTCACTGTCAAATTTACGGGACTCAGCTGGAATGTTTCTGATACCACATTATCACAATATGATAGTATTAAAAGCTGTATCGTCAGATAACTTTGTATCATTTATATCGTCTACATCGCTACACCAAATGTATTTGTCGCGGTCTGTCTGTGTCGCCACAGATAAGTATTGGCGTGGCATTGATGACCGCCTGGTGTGGTGTGACTAAAAGGTTAAGGTGTTCAAAGGTGTCGCAAACATTTGACATTTAAAATGATGCCCTCATACATCCGCTCACATCTTTTGTGCAGCACTTCTCTGGCAGACGGGCAAAAATATGAAGAAACAAAACCGATTTCCGTTCGGTTTTGATTGTAGGCTGTTCCAACTTGTCAGACGTCGCCGCCAAAAAACCGCCGTCAGGAAGCTGGCGAGGGTTTCTGACGCACTTTTGTGGTGAAACATGCACGGTGGCAGAAATAACACCAGTGCTCTGTAACAAGTGTACCAGTTCTAACGTGGAAGATTTTCTTTTGTCAGAGTGTTCAATAGGAATCCGTCAGGAATCCATTTTCCTATGAGCACTTCAGTCAATATGTGCATTATTAATGGCGCTCCATCAACTCCCATTGGCTACAAGGAGCTGTGCATGTGTGCGACTTTTAACGTGTGACAGACCGTAGTGGACCACCGGTTCCCTTGAGGACAGTCGGACCTCGGTAACCACTTTTGCAGTGACATCACCGTGCGGTCGAAAAGCTTTTAGTCTGATGATAATGTAGTCTACTGTGGATTTGCATGTGCCTGTGAACCACATCCACCTAGTCCTGACATGTGCACTGACATATAAGCACACAGGGTAGAAATAGGTGAAAGCATATGATGTGCAAGAATGCATACAGTGTGCAGGATGTGCAACGGGCACACATGTCGGTTGTTTGTTGGTATGAGGAAGCAGTTTTCCCCACAGATTGGTGATCAGTTAGTGAGGGCGTGTCAATATGACGTCATTGTATAATTTGCATAATTGGCTATGACGCACGCATGTGTTACTATTGTCCAAACTCATTTTTATTTAGGGCCACCTTGCAATTATGGCCTCAGAGGGTCACTTTAATTGATGTGGCGGACTACACAAAATGATGTGGTGGACCACATTAATGATGTGGCGGGCCACCTAAAATGGTGTGACGGACCACATTGAAAGACATGGCAAGCCAATTTGAAGGACATGGTGGGCCACATAAAATAACGTGACGGGCCAGTTGAATGACCTAGTGGGCCACATTAGATGACGTGACGGACCACATTGGAAGACATGGCGGGTAACATTGGAAGACATTGTGGGCCACATACAATATTGTGACGGACCACCCTGAGTGATCTAGCGGGCCACATTAAATGATGTGACAGACCACATTGAAAGACATGGCAGGCCACATTGAAGGACATGGTGGGCCACATAAAATAACGTGACGGACCACGTTGAATGAGCTGTCGGGCCACATTTAATGATGTGACAGACCACATTGAATGATGTGGCAGGCCACATTGAATGACGTGACGGACCAAGTTAGATGACGTGACGGACCACATTGGAAGACATGGCGGGTCACATTGTATCACATGGTGGGCCACATGCAATATTGTGACGGACCACATTGAATGATCTCGCGGGCCACATTAAATGATGTGACAGACCACATTAAATGCTGTGACGGACCACATTGAAAAATATGGCAGGCCATTTTGAACGACATGATGGGCCACATAAAACAATGTGACGGACCACATTGAATGAGCTGTCGGGCCACATTAAATGACGTGACAGACCACATTAAAGGATGTGACGGACCACATTGAAAGGTATGGCAGGCAACTTTGAAGGACATGGTGGGCCACATAAAAAAAAAGGTGACGGACCACATTGAATGAACTGTCGGGCCAAAATAAATGACGTGACAGACCACATTGGAAGACATGGCGGATCACATTGTATGACATGGTGGCCCACGTAAAATATTGTGACGGACCACATTGAATGGCCTTGCGGGCCGCTTTAAATTACGTGACTGACTACATTAAATGATGTGATGGACCACATTGAAAGATATGGTGGGCCACATAAATATTGTGACGTAATGTGGGGCCACATTAAATGATGTAGCAGACCACATGAAATGACGTGACAGACCACATTAAATGATATGACAGACCACATTGAAAGATATGGCAGGCCACTTTGAAGGACATAAAACAATGTGACGGACCACATTAAATGAGCTCTCGGGCCACATTAAATGACGTGACAGACCACATTGAATGATGTGACAGACCACATTGAAAGATATGGCAGGCCACATTGAAGGACATGGTGGGCCACATAAACTAATGTTACGGACCATGTTGAATGAGCTGTTGGGCCACATTACATAACGTGACGGACCACATTGAAAAACCATGGCAAGCCGCAGTGAATGATACGGTGCGCCACATAAAATAATGCGACAGACCACATTGAATGAGTGGTCAGGCCACGTCAAGTGACGTGACAGACCACTAAAATAATGTGACTGTTCACTAAAATGATTTGGCGGACCACATTGAATGACATGGCAAGCCGCATTGAATGATATGGTGGGCCACATAAAATAACGTGACGGACTATGTTGAATTAGCTGTCAGGCCACATCAAATGACGTGCCGAACCACAATAAATGATGTGACGGTCCACATTAAATGTTGGATCCCGTTAACAGGCTAACAAGAATTAGCATTAGGATTGTTTGAAACTCGTACAAATGAGATTTTGCCAGAACAAAATTGACATAAAACAGCAAGTGCATTTTTACTGACAGACATACAGTCACCAATATTGTGGAAACCAATATTGACCACTAACTTTGTACTAATAGGTACTACTGTTGTCCCGATACCAATATTTTGGTACTGGTACCGGGACCAAAATTATTTTGATACTTCTCTGTACTTTTCAATACTTTTCTAAATAAAGGGGACCACAAAAAATGCAAAAAATCTTAGGGTACATTAAACCTATGTTTTTTATTGCAAGTTTGTCCTTAAATAAAATAGTGAACATACGAGACAACATGTCTTTTATTAGTAAGTAAGCAAACAAAGGCTCCAAATTTAGTCTGCTGACATATGCAGTAACATATTGTGTCTTTTATCATTCTATTATTTGTCAACATTATTAAGGACAAGTGGTAGAAAATGAATTATTAATTTACTTGTTCATTTACTGTTAATATCTGCTTACTTTCTCTTTTAACATGTTCTATCTACACTTCTGTTAAAATGTAATAATCACTTATCTTCTGTTGTTTGATACTTTACATTAGTTTTAGATGATACCACAAATTTCCGATACCAAGTAGTTACAGGTACTTTTCAGAGGCGGTGTAGTACCGAATATGATTCATTAGTATCGCGGTACTATACTAATACCGGTATACCATACAACCCTTACAACCCTACTATGTACATGAGTGGGTGACTGGCTTGTTTCTCAGATGTAGTGGGCCGCCACAAGTGAAGGGATGTATGGCAAACACTGAGACAGTCTGATGTATTGAAACTGTACTAAACCCATTTTGAATATGGTAATGAATACAAACACACGTTATGCTCGTAATGTGCTCCTGCTTCTCAATATCAGAAGACTTGGAGAACACGTTGCAACTGGAACTTTGTGGGCTTGTGTTGATTAATCTCCGCCCCCCCCGAGGGCCACATTATCACATCCAGCATCCCCGTAATCCATCATTTCCACAGCCTCAGCTCAGTTGGGGGATCTGCGTAAGCCTCCGACTCTGTAAATATTGTAAATATGGGTTAGTGTGCCTCGTCTACACGGCACCCCCCCATCCCCCTCCTCTTCCTCCTCGCTCGTTCTACTTCCCTGTGCTTTTCTTGGCGTTTGTATTGTTTTGCTTCTTTTTTTTCATCCTCCTACTTCCTTTCAGCTTTTTTTTTTTTTTGCAAGCGCAGCAAAACCTGCCCCAGTCAAGCGTAGAGTGTTTATACTTTTTTATGTGAATGCATTAGTTTGGGATATAATCAGGTGTACACCATGTTATGTAAGGGCTTAAGAGGTAATTGGCTGCAGATGCAACGTTCGCCAAGTGCCAGGCACGCTCTCATCCTATGTCGAGAACCGGGCCAAATCAGGCCCCCGGGATGACAACATACCGGCCCCAGTGTTCAGTTCAGAACATGGGAGACAAACATTCTTGCAGCAAATTCACTAAACACTCAACTGCTCTTGTTGTATAGAGCAGGGGTCCCCAAAGGGTTAAAACACACATATATATATATATATATATATATATATATATATATATATATATATATATATATATATATATATATATATATATATATATATATATATATATATATATATATAGTTTCATCTGATATCTTAGATGAAACAAAAACTGAGCTATTTGGCCACAATACCCAGCAATATGTTTGGAGGACAAAAGGTGAGGCCTTTAATCCCAGGAAAACCAAGCCTACCGTCAAGCATGGTGGTAGTAGTATTATGCTCTGGGCCTGGTGCTTTAAATGGGACAATGCAAAAGGAGGATTACCTCCAAATTCTTCAGGACAACCTAAAATCATCAGCCCAGAGGTTGGGTCTTGGGCGCAGTTGGGTGTTCCAACAGGACAATGACCCCAAACACACGTCAAAAGTGGTAAAGGAATGGCTAAATCAGGCTAGAATTAAGGTTTTAGAATGGCCTTCCCAAAGTCCTGACTGTGTGGACAATGCTGAAGAAACAAGTCCTTGTCAGAAAACCAACAAATTTAGCTGAACTGCACCAATTTTGTCAAGATGAGTGGTCAAAAATTCAACCAGAAGCTTGTGGATGGCTACCAAAAGCGCCTTATTGCAGTGAAACTTGCCAAGGAATATGTAACCAAATATTAACATTGCTGTATGTATACTTTGGACCCAGCAGATTTGGTCACATTTTCAGTAGACCCATAATAAACTTCATAAAAGAACCAAACTTCATGAATGTTTTTTGTGACCAACAAGTATGTGTTCCAACCACTCTATCAAAAAAAAATAAGAGTTGTAGAAATGATTGGAAACTGAAGACAGCCATGACATTATGTTCTTTACAAGTGAATGTAAACTTTTGATCGCGACTGTATATGACATGATATCACATGATATGATTTACCTGAGTGGCTACGAGACACAGAGAGTAACAAGCGGTAGAAAATGAATTTCGGACGTCCAAAATCCGTCCCGCATTTTGGGGACCCCTGGTATAGAGGAAGTTGGACCACTGTAAACACATTGGCAGATCCTTGCATTGACATTTTAACCTTGCTAGCAAACAAAGAACACTCTAGTCCAAACTTGCGATTTACATAACTGAGGCGTTCCTCAAGGCTCCGCTTTAAGTCCTCTCCTTTTTGGCAGTTATTTATCGTAATTTGATTTATGTAACTAATGTGTAGTTTGTTTATTTCACATGCAGTCAGTAGTCGTTTGGTAAACTTCTTTAGTGATTCTAGTGGTGTTCCTCAAGGTTCCATCTTAGGTCCTCTCCTTTTTCATCACTCCTGGCCCTTCAGAAAACTTGGAAGAGACTCACATTTTTTTAAGCAGATTCGTAAAATCACAAACGTGCTGTTATTGAGATGATCATTGATTAGACTTAGATTTAGACTTAGACAAACTTTATTGATCCACAAGGGAAATTGTTCCACACAGTAGCTCAGTTAAAAAGGATGGAGAGGATAATACAGGTATAAAGTAGACTTAAAATGTACCATAGTAGCAATATAAAATATAACATATATATATAATGTTTACATATTATATATACAGTATAAATCTGATATATTATATTAACATATAATATTATATTGTTATATAATACATACAATATATAACAAATACCAATGACCATGTACAATATTACAGTATATGTAACAGCTGCAGCAAAAAAGAAAAAGAGCAGCATAAAATACAGAGTAGGTCCAGCAGAAAATATACATTATAAACAAAGCTTTTTATTAGGTTTTTTTGCAGAAAGTCCTTATAAAAAAGGGGTTCCTGTCACACAAAATAGACAAAAATCAAATGTCTACTGTAGAGGATGCCGGTTCTCCAGAATATACAAAATACGACTAAGAGTGAAGGGAAACGTTTTCCTCCTTGGTCCTTAGATTTCTAAAAAAAAAAAGTTTACAATCTCTGCTCTATAAGCTCCCATACAGTAGGAGGGGAATTCACATGGCCCCATTTGTCGCGGTTTACCTGACACATGAAACGTGACGAATTTGGGGTGGGGGGTGCACTTCCCACTTTCGCTGCTAAATGACAGTAGAGTGTTGGATATCTTAAAAAGTGGTTTGTGGCACTTCCGACTTTGACGCTTTCCGTAATTTTCGGGAGACTGCATTGCAAAAGGATTACCCCTCTCTTCCTCGCTTCCCTTCTGCATGTAGGGAACTTTGCGTAAAAGCCGCGTGTTGCCAAATGTGAGACGTCAGTCCTCTCTTGAGCGTCGAGCTGCATCTGTCAACAGTCATTACGCCATAAGACGAGCAGGCCAGCAGAAGGTCTATATTTGTCTGTCTGAGCCTCCTTCGGCCTCCATGTCTGCCTGTCTCTCCCTTCTGCTCATTCGCCGCGACTCTTCTCTCGGGCCCCCCCGTATAATTACTGAAAACTGTACGGAGACAGCGCCACGGATCCGCAGCGAGCGCGCCGCCGCCATTGGCCGCCCGGCGCTCCACCTCCGCTCGCGATTGGCCGCCGGCCTGGATGTGGGATTCAATCAGCTGGGTGGAAGTGTATGTAGGTCAGTGTGTAGCGATGCGAGCCTTCCCGCCCGCCCCCCCCAACATCTCGGCGCTGTTGTGTTAATTGGCCGCGCTCCAAGTTTGAAACCCAAGAGACGCTCGAGGGCGAGGACGGAGAGGAGGGATGGAGGTTAAAAGAGGAAGGGAAGTTGGCGAGCGGAGAAGGGAGGGGAGGGGGGGTTAACATGGGGGGCCCTGTTGCACTCCGCAGTGCAATAGTAGAGTGTGCTAGGGGCCGGTATGGGTTGAAAAAGGGTGAAAATGAAAACTATTCTCAAAGTGTACTTACTGTATATACACTACCGTTCAAAAGTTTGGGGTCACCCAAACAATTTTGTGGAATAGCCTTCATTTCTAAGAACAAGAATAGATTGTCGAGTTTCAGATGAAAGTTCTCTTTTTCTGGCCATTTTGAGCATTTAATTGACCCCACAAATGTGATGCTCCAGAAACTCAATCTGCTCAAAGGAAGGTCAGTTTTGTAGCTTCTGTAACGAGCTCAACTCTTTTCAGATGTGTGAACATGATTGCACAAGGGTTTTCTAATCATCAATTAGCCTTCTGAGCCAATGAGCAAACACATTGTACCATTAGAACACTGGAGTGATAGTTGCTGGAAATGGGCCTCTATACACCTATGTAGATATTGCACCAAAAACCAGACATTTGCAGCTAGAATAGTCATTTACCACATTAGCAATGTATAGAGTGTATTTCTTTAAAGTTAAGACTAGTTTAAATGTATCTTCATTGGAAAGTACAGTGCTTTTCCTTCAAAAATAAGGACATTTCAATGTGACCCCCAAACTTTTGAACGGTAGTGTACATACACTAGACCAGGGTTGTCAAAGTAATTTTAGCTCAGGGGCCGCATGGAGGAAAATCTATTCCCGAGTGGGCCGGAATGGTAAAATCATGGCATGATCACTTAAAAATAAAAAAAAACTCCAGGTAACACTTTAGTATAGGGAACACATATTCACCATTAATTACTTGCTTATTAACATGCAAATTAGTAACAAATTGGCTCTTAATTAGTCATTATTAAGTACTTATTAATGCCTTATTCTGCATGGCCTTATTATACAAGCCATTAACTAAGAGTCTTCCCTCAATAACCTCAGAATTATTGCTTATTAGTAACCCTAACCCTTATATGTTCCCCTCTAAATTAAGTCTTTGTTACTTTAATAAGCAACTAATTAATGGTGAATATGTTCCCCATACTAAAGTGTTACCCAACTCCAGGTTGTTTTCTTTGTTTTACTTTGGCCAAAAATAGAACAAGCACGTACAAATCACAAATAATCCTTCGGACAAAACACTTCAAGTTTGTTGAAAATTCTGAGGAAATTGGCGCCGCTTCAAAAACACCATGAGTTTAGACTTCGTCTCAGTGTATCTACAAAGCCAGGATTAAACTCTAAATCACAATCTTTCTGGGATTGAACAAAAAACACAACATGTGAACTCTTCTAGGTATCAAATACCTCCTTGGTCGTGCACGTATCAATCCAGTGCTAACTCAACAAAACCGTAAGAAACGGAGTTAAAAACTACTCAAAAGGGTTAAGTTCACCTTTCTCATGTTTGACAAAGACATTTTGGGGCAACGAGGGTGCCAAATGACAATGTGTTCGAAGCAGAAGACACCCTGCTTGGCACTCAGCATCAAGGGTTGGAATTGGGAGTTAAATCACCAAAAATTATTCCTGGGCGCAGTCACCGCTGCTGCTCACTGCTCCCCTCACCTACCAGAGGGTGAACAAGGAGATGGGTCAAATGCAGAGGACAAATGTCACCACACCAAGTGTGTGTGACAATCATTGGTACTTTAACTTAACTTTAACTAATAAAATGGCAGGTTTTAGGTTTCATGTGGGTCGAGGAGGAGGAGCCACAGTCACCCTTTACTGTGTACCACATGCTTGGCCCCGGTATAAACCGTTTGCTTGCCTTACAGAATTGCTATTGTGACATTCAGTGGACACATTTAAAACAGCAGTTTCTTTCGTTAAAAAAAACAAAAAAAACCCAGCTAATTTTAATACTTGGCAAACTCATCACGCGGGCCTGATAAAACATGTATGTTTGACACCCCTGCACTAGACGATAACGATGAATGTATCACGATGTGTTATTTAAAGGGATGTGTCGTTCGGTGTCAGGCGATTTTCGTGAAAAAAGGTGCGATCGATTTATGTGTTTTAGTGCCGATTGCTGACTTAGAAGTGGCTCCGCACTGCGGAGGGACGTTAGCCGCCAGCGGTGCATTGAGGACGCGCTTGTGGCGGTCAAATTTGCAGCACACGTCTCGAATGTGTCATCAACATGCTAGGGTATCAAGTATCATCCCTGCAGGACGAGGAATAAGCGTATCTAGTCGATACTACTATGATTACTTTGATATTATTTGGAAACACAACATCTTTTTTTATTTGTTTATTTATATTATGTTTATAAACTCAGGAAATATGTCTCTGGACACATGAGAACTTTGAATATGACCAATGTATGATCCTGTAACGACTTGGTATCGGATTGATACCCAAATTTGTGGTATCATCCAAAACTAATGTAAAGTATCAAACAACAGAAGAATAAGTGATTATTACATTTTAACAGAAGTGTATATAGAACATGTTAAAATAGAAAGTAAGCAGATATTAACAGTAAATGAACAAGTAGATTAATAATTCATTTTCTACTACTTTTCCCTCATAATTTTGACAAAATAATAGAATGATAAATGACACAATATGTTACTGCATATGTCAGCAGACTAAATTAGGAGGCTTTGGTTGTTTACTTACTAATAAAAGACAAGTTGTCTAGTATGTTCACTATTTTATTTAAGGACAAACTAGCAATAAGAAACATATGTTTAATGTACCCTAAGATTAATTGTTAAAATAAAGCCAATAACGCCATTTTTTTTGGTCCCCTTTATTTAGAAAAGTACCGAAATGTACCGAAATCATTTTGGTACCAGTACCGGTACAAAAATATTGGTATCGGGACAACACTAATCGAATATAGTCCCTAAATCGTATTCGCAACCTCAAATTATTGTTGAAACGAATCGTTACACACCTTGTTTATAATGTTAAACATTAAAAAAACACAGCAACAAATCATTTTTATTTCAGCTGTGAGAAAAGAGGAGCGAGGCTGGCTCTGCGGTTTATCTCATCTGGATTGTGACTTTTGCCGAGACAGTAAGAGCCCTGCTCTCAAACTCCGATACACGGACGCATGTCTTCTCCGAGTGCGCTTTTATGCAGGTTGCATGTCGCCGGTGAATAATTCACGCTAACCTAAATTCCCCCCGCGGTCCCTGTGCGCTGCCCCGAGTAGTCCGACCTAGACAGGCAGCAGACAGTGAAAAATTCCAAACAAGTAAATAGACTTTACTTTGGAGCACCATCTGCATCCTTCACATTAAAAGCACCCCCCTAGCAGTCAACATCCCTTCCCGACTATCTTTTCTTCGAGATGTCCTGCTAAAGTGCATCACTCCTCGTCTGGCTTGCCCAATTTCCTTTTTTTTCTCTCGCTGTGCCCTAGCTTTGAACTCATTATGATGGACACACACACACACACACATACACACACACACACACACACACACAAATGCACGCTGAGTGACTTTTTAGCCCAACTTGGCTCTTCTCCTGTGCCAGCCACTGACCCACTTAGTGTGGAATAGAGCACCAGACGGACGGCAGACTTTCTACTGCAGGGCATTCTGGGAAAAACTGAGCAGAAACAAGAACAAAAGATGCATGTGCCCACACACACACACACACACACACACACACACACACACTCACACACACACACACACACACACACACACACACAGTTAATCAAGTGGTCCCCACAAGGGCGTCACTACCTGTAACACACGTTCCTCTATTGAATATATTGTAGTGTCGAAGTGTGTAACGTAGTGCAATGTTTTTCAACCTTTTTTTAAGCCAAGGCCCATTTTTTGCATTGAAAAAATCCGGCGGCACACCACCAGCAGAAATCATTAAAAAAACGAAACTCAGTTTACAGTAAAAAGTTGTTGTCGCAATTGTTGGATATGACTTTAAACCATAACCAAGCATGCATCAATATAGCTCTTGTCTCAAAGTAGGTGTGCTATCATGCCCTGACTTATTTGGAGTTTTTTGTTGTTTTCCTGTGTGTAGTGTTTTAGTTCTTGTCTTGCGCTCCTATTTTGGTGGCTTTTTCTCTTTTTTTGGTATTTCCCTGTAGCAGTTTCATGTCTTCCTTTGAGCTATATTTCCCGCATCTACTTTGTTTTAGCAATCAAGAATATTTCAGTTGTTTTTATCCTTCTTTGTGGGGACATTGTTAAAAGTTAAAGTTAAAGTACCAATGATTGTCACACACACACACTAGGTGTGGAGAAATTATTCTCTGCATTTGACCCATCACCCTTGATCGCCCCCTGGGAGGTGAGGGGAGCAGTGGGCAGCAGCGGTGGCTGCGCCCGGGAATAATTTTTGGTGATTTAACCCCCAATTCCAACCATTGATGCTGAGTGCCAAGCATGGAGGTAATGGGTCCCATTTTTATAGTCGATTGTCATGTCATGTTCGGATGTACATTGCTCCACAGTAAGTATTTGCTGTCGTCCAGCATTCTGTTTTTGTTTACTTGGCAGCCAGTTCAGTTTTAGTTTCATTCTGCATAGCCTTCCCTAAGCTTCAATGCCTTTTCCTAGGGGCACTCGCCTTTTGTTTATTTTTGGTTTCAGCATTTGACACCTTTTTACCTGCACGCTGCCTCCCGCTGTTTCTGACATTGAATTGAATTGAATTGAATTGAATTGAAGTATTTATTTCAAACCTGCACAGTACAACAACAATTTTTTATTTTATTTTTTACATTTTGGCAGAGACATTTATGCAAGGCTTGAAAAGGGGTTGGATGAAGCAGATGCTTATAATATCCCAACCCCTCTTACTACATCTACAAAGCTATTAGAGTATTACACGGTTACTCTGCCGAGCTCTAGACAGCACTGACACTCAACAACAACACATAATTTGCAAGCTATAATTACTGGTTTGCAAAAAATATTTTTTACCCAAATAGGTGAAATTAGATAATCTCCCATGGCACACCAGACTGTATCTCACACAGCACAGTGGTTGAAAAACACTGACATAGTGGGACCACACCTTGAACACACACTTCAATCACTGATAATTTAAAGAGGACAGATGTACACCATATGGGATTAAATGAGTGTATGTCTCTCACACACACACACACACACACACACACACACACACACACACACACACACACACACACACACACACACGTCCAGACGGGAGTCGTGTTCAAGTTGCGACATGGCGACTCGTTCATCGCGTGACCAGACACAGGGAGCAACACGTCGACTTCGACTAACGTAACGCCGCCACTTCCCCTTATTTATTTTTATTTTTAGCAGACGCCTGGAGGCCAGTGACTGCTGACTGAACGTGACGTCCCGTTGTAGTTGTGGTTAACATCGTCTCACAAGGGCTTTGGAGGAAATGGTGTAAAACGTTCAGCTCTGTATTACACACGTATGGATTTTTCACTGTTCTCTAATGGTTAACATGAATAACTTAAGGATGCTCACCACCACGTTTGATGTATTAATAGCTGCCCATCTACAGCATAAATCAGAATTTTATCACTGAAGTGTATCCATTATTCACCAAAAAAAGATTACCAAAAATTGTATGTATCCACCTCATTTGCCTAGAAACACTAACTAAATAAGTTTTTAAAAAAAAAATCTTTTTTTTTTTTTAAATTTCATTATATTTTTTACAAACAATCTTTATTTATATTTGTTTTTTTTTATTAGAAATATTTATTTACCATATTTTTCTGACTATAAGGAGCAATTAAAATCCTTTAATTTTCTCAAAAATCGACAGTGCGCCTTATAACCCGGTGCGCCGAATGTACGGAATAATTCTGGTTGTGCTTACCGACCTCGAAGCAATTTTTTTTGGTACATGGTGTAATGATAAGTGTGACCAGTAGATGGTAGTCACACATAAGAGATACATGTAGACTGCAATATGACGCCAGTAAACAACACCAAAACTTTAAATGTTCAATTGAAAAGAAAGAACACTCAAAAAGGACTCAAAAATCTGTCAAAATGTTTTAGTATGACTTTGAGGCCGCACAGCTTAATGGATTGTCGGCCCATTACGGCTACCGCAGTCAGAGATACAAGTATTACTATGGTGTGTGTGTGTATAAGGACCGCAAAATGGCAACCATTAGCAGACATATTATCTGGCGTTTTGTTTCACAATATTATCCAAAACCAGATTTTCTTACCTTCTGGTACCTGCTGATGTGTATTTGGGATCTGCATAAGTCCTAAAAATTTCGCGCGTCCGCCTTTGTAGTCTGTGCTGACTCCGTAGTTGATAAGCTTCTTCTTTTTCTCCATCTTGTTATGTAACATTCATCCTCCGCTGCTGCCATTTCTAATATGTGTAAAGTTCTTACTTATATCGGTCAGTAAACTCGCCATGAAAGCGCTAAAACATACCAGTGAAGTGACTTTACATAATTCACCCAAGGAACCAGTGTTGTCCCGATACCGGTACCGGTACCAAAATGTATTTAGATACGTTTCGGTACTTTTCTGAATAAAGGGGACCACAAAAAATTGCATTATTGGCTTTATTTCAACAAAAAAATGTACGCTACATGAGGGAACTCTCCTGAAGGAATCAATAAAGTACTATCTATATAATTTTGTCCTTAAATACAATAGTGAACAAAAAGTACATACAGTACAGGCCAAACGTTTGGACACCCCTTCTCATTTCAATGTGTCTTCTTTATTTTCATGACTATTTACCTTGTAGACTATCACTGAAGGCATCAAAACTGACACCTGTGAAGTGAAAACCATTTCAGGTGATTACGTCTTGAAGCTCATCGAGAGAATGCCAAGAGTGTGCAAAGCAGTAATGAGAGCAAAGGGTGGCTATTTTGAAGAAACTAGAATATAAAACATGTTTTCAGTTATTTCACCTTTTTTTTGTTAAGTACATAACACCACATGTGTTCATTCATAGTTTTGATGCCCTCAGTGACAATCTACAATGTAAATAGTCATGAAAATAAAGAAAACACATTGAATGAGGAGGTGTGTCCAAACTTTTGGCCTGTACTGTATATTT
Organism: Entelurus aequoreus; assembly: GCF_033978785.1. Lineage (NCBI taxonomy): Eukaryota > Metazoa > Chordata > Actinopteri > Syngnathiformes > Syngnathidae > Entelurus > Entelurus aequoreus. The sequence goes on along the minus strand of NC_084753.1, from coordinate 21,455,571 downwards.
TAAAGAAATATTACAAAAGTTAGCTGATAAAAGCCCTTAAAAACAACAAAGGATCTACTTAATTTGACAAAGAAAAAGTTTTTGTGCGAGGGTTGGCATGATAAATAATTGAAAGATGAATTCATTGATAGAAAGTCAGTGTTTCCCATAAACTGCCAAGATACCTGTGGCGGTGGGGGCGTGGCTATGGGCGTGGTCACCATGACATCGAGTAATTTGCATAATTTCCTACAATGATATGATTTTCTCTAAAAAGGCTCAAAAAATGTATACTTACTAATTAATAATAACAGTTTTGTTTTAAACGTCCATCCACCCATCCATTTTACAATATAATTACAACACTTTATGTACATATTTATATACAGATTTGAACAATAAGTTATTCACTGAAATATATTTATTAATTGTGGTTCTTACAAAAAATATATCTTATAAAATATAAAAGCTAAAATGTCTCTTAAAGCTCCGCCCCTTTAATTAGTGCATTTGTTATGTTCGGCGGGGAAGGAGACGACAAAGCAACAAGAATAAGCTCAACAGTTTATTTTGAGCTTGATGATTTGGTGGAGTGTGTATGCTACTGTGTATGTTTGCAGGACTATGTGAAGCGTTACAATGAATATTTACCAGTGGTTGTTGTAAGTGCGTGTTGAGTGAGAAGGTGACCAGTTCAGTAGGGCGAGGCAGGTAGGAGAGTCCGTGAAACAAGCGGGGGTCCGTGGGGCTGAGAGGGGCGTCCAGAGGTCCAAGTCCAAAATGGGGGTCGAGGATCGAGGGAGGCAAATCAGAATCCAGAGGGGTCCAGAGAAGTGAGGGGTACTGTTCACTTCCAAGGCGACGGAGGGAATACTGGGTAACACAAGAGACAAATGAGCACAAGGGTCGAAGGTCACAAGGAGCGAGCAAACAAAGGTGAGGAGCCAGAGACGAAAGCTTACTGCAAGCAGAGACTACGTTCCAGCGTTGGTTCTCTGGACACGCTGGCTTTTATGGGGAGTGATGTCATCAGCAGCAGGTGTGTCGATAGATGATTGCGCACAGCTGTGCTGGTGTGTGGCAGCAGAAGCAGAGTGTGTATGGGCGTGTCCTGCGGCACATGCAGACGAAGGAGCAGCTGATTGTGCACGCCCCATGACAGCATTCTGAATAATTTAACTTTAGCCTCCTACTACAACCATATTATTTACCAGCAACATAAAGTGAAACAGAGGTGTCCTGCCACAGTCAGTAACAAATAAACAGAAAACAGTAGTGGTCAAATACAAATAAGGCAACAAGAGAAGTATCCTACACTTCTCTTTTGTAAAGTAAATCTGAACAGCCTATATGGGCATCTACATCAACTATATGATTTGCCTGAGAAGCTGGACAGGCCAAAAAAAAAAAAAAAAAAATTGTATTTATTTATTTATTTGTGGCGGACGTAATTCTTTCGTGGCGGGCCGCCACAAATAAATGAATGTGTGGGAAACACTGAAAGTGTAGCGCGCTACTCGGCTGCTAGCAGTTGAGGTGCTGCCTAAAGATGCCCAGCATCAGCAATGGAGAACATTTTAATGGAGATTGTCCCATTTTATTCCCTATAGATGATTGTGGGAACACTTTATTTTCCTTCTGCAACGTCAGTGTAGTGTGTGACATCGCAGTGCTTGATCTTTCTTTCCGGTCGTCAGCCAGAGGAAGTATAGGTGGTGCACTTTTGACTATCAGCATGAGGCCCACCCCGCTGAAAAGCCTGTCAGTGCTTCTCTTTCATTCTTCACTTTTCTCTCCGTCGCTCTCTACCTCTCCGCTTTCCAAGGATTTGGCGCACAATCTGCAGGGGATTACCAGAAATACTCTTTTTGGAGGCGCTGGGCCCTTCAGTCACCTCACAGCATACGTGTGAATGTGTGCGTGCGCGCCACCTACTTCGAGAAAGTGGGTGAAACGTGAAAAGAGAGGCGGTGAAAGAGTGTGGGGGTGGGGGAAGGCGCGGTTGCTAAGATTGAGCGATTGCTCCTCGCAGCGAAAAGAGTTCTGGCCTGCAGCCAACCGATGCAACCATGTTTGTTTATGTGGCCGTTTGACTTCCATAGGAGCCAAAAATCAAGTTGCATCTGTGGCGCCCCCTGTAGGTTTGACTGAAAATGTATTGTTTGACATGCAAGCATACACGTAATACAAATATATCGTATTTTCCGGGCTAGTGAGTACACCGGTATTTAGGCCGCACCCACCACATTATATTTTTACATACACCATATTGCCAAAAGTATTTGGCTACCTGCCTTGACTCACATATGAACTTGAAGTGCCATCCCATTCCTAACCCATAGGGTCAACACTTCTGGGAAGGCTGTCCACAAGGGTGCTGAGTCTGTTTATAGGAATTTTCCACCATTCTACCAAATGTGCATTGGTGAGGTCACACACTGATGTTGGTCGAGAAGGCCTGGCTCTCAGTCTCCGTTCTAATTCATCCCAAAGGTGTTCTATCGGGTTCATGTCAGGACTCTGTGCAGGCCAGTCAAGTTCATCCACACAAGACTCTGTCATCTATGTCTTTAGAATAGAATAGAAGGCCTTTTATTGTCACTATACACAGGTACAATGAGATTAAAAGCAACTCCAGCATCAGTTCGACAATCTACAAATATGCAAAACATAGGAAGGAAAGAAGAGAAAAATAGTGCAAAAAGAGGTAAGGTGTACAGTCCAGTCCTGAGAACAAATGTTCTGAATGTGTTGTTTAAATATTATACTATATACATATAGACAGAAGCATTCAGACTGTGGGTGGAAAGTAAAAATTGCACACAGAGAGGTGCTAAACTATAAAATCAGTGCTTATGAGAGTTCACCGTAGTTATGGCTTTAGGGAAAAAACTGTTCTTCCAATCAAATCAAATCTTATGGACCTTGCTTTGTGCACTGGTGCACAGTCCTGTTGGAAGAGGAAGGGGCCCGCTCCAAACTGTTCCACCAAGGTTGGGAGCATGGAACAGTCCAAAATGTTTTGGTATCCTGGAGCATTCAATGTTCATTTCACTGGAACTAAGGGGCCAAGCCCAACTCCTGGAAAAACAACCCCACACTATAATTCCTCCTCCACCAAATTTCACACTCAGCACAATGCAGTCCGAAATGTACCGTTCTCCTGATTCTGATCATTTGGATGGGTGGCCAAATACTTTTGGCAATATAGTGTATGGGCATCAACAATATGATTTGCCCGAGTGGCTGGAGAGGACAAATAAAAAATAAAAAACATTTAGTTTTGATTTTTCCTTCCCATTGATTAAGAATTGTTATAAATAATAACTGCGATTCAATCAAAAATATTTTTTGTTTTTCACACCCTTAAAGGCCTACTGAAATGAATTTGTTTTATTTAAACGGGGATAGCAGATCCATTCTATGTGTCATACTTGATCATTTTTGCAATATTGCCATATTTTTGCTGAAAGGATTTAGTATAGAACAACGACGATAAAGTTCGCAACTTTTGGTCTCTGATAGAAAAAAGCCTTGCCCCTACCGGAAGTTGCGTGACGTCACCGGGCTGCTCACATTTCCCCATTGTTTACACCAGCAGCGAGAGCGATTCGGACCGAGAAAGCGACGATTACCCCATTAATTTGAGCGAGAATGAAAGATTTGTGGATGAGGAACGTGAAAGTGAAGGACTAGCGTGCAGTGCAGGACGTATCTTTTTTCGCTCTGACTGTAACTTAGGTACATTGGATTCCACACTCTCTCCTTTTTCTATTGTGGATCACAGATTTGTATTTTAAACCACCTCAGTTACTATATCCTCTTGAAAATGAGAGTCGAGAACGCGAAATGGACATTCACAGTGACTTTTATCTCCACGACAATGCATCTGTGAAGCACTTTAGCTACTGAGCTAACGTGATAGCATCGGGCTTAACTGCATATAGAAACAAAACAAATATGCCCCTGACTGGAAGGATAGACAGAAGATCAACAATACTACCAAACTCTGGACATGTAACTACACGGTTAATGCTTTCCAGCTTGGCGAAGCTTAGCAATGCTGTTGCTAACGACGCCATTGAAGCTAACTTAGCTACGGAACCTCGACAGAGCTATGCTAAAAACATTAGCTCTGCACCTACGCCAGCTCTCATCTGCTCATCACGACCCATGCTCACCTGCGTTCCAGCGATCGACGGTACGACGAAGGACTTCACCCGATCACCGATGCGGTCGGCGGCCCGGAGACGGAGGAAGTCAAGGTGAGGTTGTTCGGCTAGCGCGTCTGCTATCCTCAAAGTCCTCCTGGTTGTGTTGCTGTAGTCCGCCGCTAATACACCGATCCCACCTACAACTTTCTTCTTTGCAGTCTTCATTGTTCATTAAACAAATTGCAAAAGATTCACCAACACAGATGTCCAGAATACTGTGGAATTTTGAGATGAAAACAGAGCTTTTTGTATTGGATTCAATGGGCTCCGAATACTTCCGCTTCAACAATTGATGTCACGCGCAAACGTCATCATATCGAAACGTTTTCAGTCGGAAGTTTGCCGGGAAATTTAAAATTGCACTTTATAAGTTAACCCGGCCGTATTGGCATGTGTTGCAATGTTAAGATTTCATCATTGATATATAAACTATCAGATTGCATGGTCGGTAGTAGTGGGTTTCAGTAGGCCTTTAACCATGATGGACCTGAATTGTACCATGACCGTGTAATTCAGGGGTGTCGTATCAGTCGGATCAGGCCCGCGAACAGGTTTTATCCGGCCCGCGGGATGAGTATAAAAATGAGCCGCAATTTTTGAAAGAAAGAAACTGCTGTTTTAAATGTGTCCACTAGATGTCGCAATAGCAATTCTTTGTATCTTTGTAGATTATGCTACATATGTAAAAAATAATAATAAACCATGTGATGTTAGTGCACCAGTCGAGGAAAATGATCAAACTACATCGATATATCCTGTAATTTGATTTTGATATTATTTTTTTATTTTGATAGATTAAAAATTAACACCAATGAGTTGACTGATGAACATTATCACATCATTTATTTAGAAAGTATAAATAACGACAATTAAAGGTAGAATATTATTAACCGCAACATGTAAGTGTAAAAAAAAAAACCCAACAACATTATGATTTGTACATTTTCAGGATGTGCTAGTTGTATTTTTAATCAAATAAAACTATCTGAAGTTGTCTTTATTTTTATCGTGCCGTGATTTTACCAGTTCGGCCCACTTGGGAGTAGATTTTTCTCCATGTGGCCCCCCCATTTAAAATGAGTTTGACACCCCTGCTGTAATTAATCGCTCAGCCCTACGAAAACACCATCATCCTCAATACGGCACAGGACCTTCTTTGTAAATGTTCACGTTAGAATCAAGGAAATGGAATCAAATGCAAACTCTGCCAGGCCATTTCCAATGCAGTCGTTTTGATATCGCAATAATGTTGTGGTTGGCGTGTGATTTCTCCTCCCTGGTTGAAAGTAGATCATATAAGGACTCCGCTCCAGTCTGGGCAGGAGATTAAAGCGCATCAAGCTGGCACAGCTGCAACCCCTCCGCCCTTTCAATCCTCCGCCCGATTCCCTCCATCCTCCTCCCAACAGGCCGCAATGGCGTGTCTTGCACTTCCACATGCTCGCTGTTTTAGGTCAGCGCATCGAAAAGTCAAGACGAGTGCAGCGTGCGTGAAATGATACAACACGCACTGCGGGCTGCCGTGGATCTAAGAATAGAAGTGTAAGCGCCGCCCGTGGATGAGGTGACGCGAGTCCACCCGAGGAAGTATCAGCCCCGAACGTTTGTTGTCACGCGTGAAACTGAGCGGCTGAGAGGGTTCGGACAAAGAGAAGGCTGCGAAAGAGGGCCTCTCGCGTCCCCGCTGAACCCGCCGAGATGCCCCTTACTTGTGGGGAGGGTTATTTAAGTTCACGCTGCCCCTCGGGACTAAAATAAATACCTGATAACAATATACAGTCTGCCCGGGCTGCTAATGAAATTCCACTCGAGTTGCCATGGCGTTGAAGTTCAACTCAAGCTGCGAGGGTCCAGAGGAGGCGCCTGATGCATATTTAAAGAGCTGGCAGTTGGAAAATAACACAGTCCTGTCGGGACTGGATGTGATCATTTTAGACTGGTCAGGATGAAAGTACACTTGTCATTTTGTGGCCAAACATGTTCTGTCACGCCCCCCCCACACCAAGGATGCTATTACGTTATTGCCTCTCTCATGTAAGAAGCACTGCATTAAAGGCCTACTGAAATGAAAGTTTCTTATTTAAACGGGGATAGCAGGTCCATTCTATGTGTCATACTTGATCATTTGGCAATATTGCCATATTTTTGCTGAAAGGATTTAGTAGAGAACATCAACGATAAAGTTTGCAACTTTTGGTCGCTGATAGAAAAGCCTTGCCTGTACCGGAAGCAGCGTGACGTCACAGGTTGTGGAGCGCCTCACATCTGCACATTGTTTACAATCATGGCCAGCAGCAGCGAGAACGATTCAGACCAAGAAAGCGACGATTACCCCATTAATTTGAGCTAGGATGAAAGATTCGTGGATGAGGAAAGTGAGAGTGAAGGATTAGAGGGCAGTGGAAGCGATTCAGATAGGGAAGATGCTGTGAGAGGCGGGTGGGACCTGATATTCAGCTGGGAATGACTAAAACAGTAAATAAACACAAGACATATATATATACTCTATTAGCCACAACACAACCAGGCTTATATTTAATATGCCACAAATTAATCCGCATAACAAACACCTCCCCCCTGTCCCGTCCATATAACCCACCAATACAAATCAAACACCCGCACAACATACTCAATCCCACAGCCCAAAGTACCGTTCACCTCCGTAAAGTTCATACAGCACATATATTTCCCCAAAGTTACGTACGTGACATGCACATATCGGCACACACGAACGGGCAAGCGATCAAATGTTTGGAAGCCAAAGCTGTACACACTGTAGCGCGTCTGCTATTCAACTCAAGGTCATCCTGGTTGTGTTGCTGTAGCCAGCCGCTAATACACCAATCCCACCTACAGCTTTCTTCTTTGCAGTCTTCATTGTTCATTAAACAAATTGCAAAAGATTCACCAACACAGATGTCCAGAATACTGTGGAATTTTGCGATGAAAACAGACGACTTAATAGCTGGCCACAATGGTGTCCCAATATGTCCGCACAATCCGTGACGTCACGCGCAAACGTCATCATACCGAGACGTTTTCAGCAGAATATTTCACGGGAAATTTAAAATTGCACTTTACTAATCTAACCCAGCCGTATTGGCATGTGTTGCAATGTTAAGATCTCATCATTGATATATAAACTATCAGACTGCGTGGTCGGTAGTAGTGGGTTTCAGTAGGCCTTTAAAGGCCATACACATGCCAATACGGCCGGGTTAACTTATAAAGTGCAATTTTAAATTTCCCGCTAAACTTCCGGTTGGAAACGTCTATGTATGATGACGTTTTCGCGTGACGTCACGACGGCAACGGAAGTATTCGTACTCAATGTGTCACCATACAAACTGCTCTGTTTTCATCGAACAATTCCACAGTATTCTGGACATCTGTGTTGGTGAATCTTTTGCAATTTGTTTAATGAGCAATGGAGATTGCAAAAAAGAAAGTTGTAGGTGGGATCGGTGTATTAGCGGCTGGCTGTAGCAACACAACAAGGAGTACTTACTTGGATAGCAGACGCGCTAGCCGATGCTAGCCGCCAACCGCATCTGTGATCGGGTGACGTCCTTCGTCGCGCCGTCGATCGCTGGAACGCAGGTGAGCACGGGTGTTGATGAGCAGATGAGGGCTGGCTGGCGTAGGTGGATCGCTAATGTTTTTATCATAGCTCTGTGAGGTCCGGTTGCTAAGTTGCTAAGTTAGCTTCAGCATCGTTAGCAACAGCATTGTTAAGCTTTGCCAGGCTGAGAATTATTAACCGTGTAGTTACATGTCCATGGTTTAATAGTATTGTTGATCTTCTGTCTATCCTTCCAGTCAGGGATTTATTTATTTTGTTTCTATCTGCATTTGAGCCAGATGCTATCACGTTAGCTCAGTAGCTAAAGAGCTTCTCTGATGTATTGTCGTGGAGATAAAAGTCACTGTGAATGTCCATTTCGCGTTCTCGACTCTCATTTTCAAGAGGATATAGTATCCGAGGTGGTTTAAAATACAAATCCGTGATCCACAATAGAAAAAGGAGAGTGTGTGGAATCCAATGAGACCTTGTACCTAAGTTACGGTCAGAGCGAAAAAAGATACACCCTGCACTGCCTCTCTAGTTCTTCACTCTAACGTTCCTCATCCACGAATCTTTCATCCTCGCTCAAATTAATGGGGTAATCGTCGCTTTCTCGGTCCGGATCTCTCTCGCTCCATTGTAAACAACGGGGAATCGTGAGGAATCCTTCAACCTGTGACGTCACGCTACTTCCGGTATAGGCAAGGCTTTTTTTTATCAGCGACCAAAAGTTGCAAACTTTATCGTCGTTGTTCTATACTAAATCCTTTCAGCAAACATATGGCAATATCGCAAAATGATCAAGTATGACACATAGAATGGATCTGCTATCCCCGTTTAAATAAAACAATTTCATTTCAGTAGGCCTTTAAAGGGGCTGTTTGCAACTTGCTCAGTTACTTATTTTAGGGGGCGTTTTTTTTCACCAGACAGGACTGGAAGGACAACAGCAAAGCTGTATACAAGAAGGGCATGAGCAGACTCTTTTTCCTGAGGAAGCTTAGGTCCTTTAATGTGTGCAGCAAGCTGTTGGAGATCTTTTTTCAGTCTGTTGTGGCCAGTGCCCTGTACTTTGCAGTGGTTTGTTGGGGGAGCAGCACCAGCAAAAGGGACTTAAACCGGATTGCTAGGGTTGTACGGTATACTGGTACTGGTATAGTATCGCGGTACTAATGAATCATAAACGGTACTATACTCTGTTTGAAAAGTACCGGTTCCCGAGAATGACGGCACGTCGTCATGTCATTACATTGCTGTTTTAACGAGCAGAGGAGCATGTTCGGCAGCGCGCAATCACAGAGTACTTACAAGCGGTGTGTAGACAGGAAAGGGAGAACGGATGCATTTTGGCTTAAAAAGTAAAGATAAAGGTGAAGTTATAACACTGAAACGCCCTCAGGAAGAGGTGCTTTAAGACATGGCTAGCTATCTAGCGGTGAACGTCCATTCGCAGTCGGCAGTGTTTTAGCTACTTTTAAATCACTAATCCTGGCCTCCATGGCGACAAATAAAGTATGTTTCTTACAAGTATCATCCCTGCAGGACGAGGAATAGCTAAACATGCTTCACTACACAACGTAGGAAGATACGATAGCTAACCGCTAACAGCAAGCTAGTACCCTGAATGTAAACAAACGCATTGGGTGGATCTACACCTTACATCTACTGTAATGATACCAAGTACAGGAGCGTATCTAGTCGATACTACTATGATTACATCGATATTTTTTCGCATCACAACATCTTATTTTGTTTTTTTAACATTCATATTATGTTTTTAAACTCAAGAAATACATCCCTGGACACATGAGGACTTTGAATATGACCAATGTATGATCCTGTAACTACTTGGTATCGGATTGATACCCAAATTTGTGGTATCATCCAAAACTAATGTAAAGTATCAAACAACAGAAGAATAAGTGATTATTACATTTTAACAGACGTGTAGATAGAACATGATGAAAGAGAAAGTAAGCAGATATTAACAGTAAATGAACAAGTAGATGAATAATTCATTTTCTACCACTTGTCCTTAATAATGTTGACAAAATAATAGAATGATAAATGACACAATATATTACTGCATACGTCAGCAGACTAATTGGGAGACTTTGTTTGTTTACTTACTAATAAAAGAAAAGTTGTCTAGTAAGTTCATTATTTTTATTTAAGGACAATCTTGCAATAAGAAATATGTTTAATGTACCCTAACATTTTTTGTTAAAATAAAGCCAATAATGCAATTTTTTGTGGTCCCCTTTATTTAGAACGTTAAATACATTTTGGTACTGGTATCGGGACAACACAAGAGTGTACTAAGATTTGTGCTGATATCAGATTAATATCAGTAACCGGCCAATACTCAAGGATCCAATGTGTAATAGTATTCCAATTATGATATCACATTATCTAATTAGATTCAAAGAATAAAAAAAACATAATATATTTTTTTATTATATAATATTAATTACATGTGTTAGTGTTTGTATTCTAAAGCAAGTCTTCTATAAAATAAAACGCATTATCTGTTTGTGCAAATGTCAATATTGTTTTGATTAAATCCTAGCATGTTAAATGTGGTGGAGGTCCCGTGTTAAATGCATGCTGGGATATTTTTCAACCTGTCACTCATCTGATGACCCCTTATACATATTTACATTGCCACCTGTTGAGGCGGGGCCGTTCAACTTTGACCCCCCTCGCCCTGAACTGTTATTTTATTTGCATAGTCGAAGGTGCAGCCCTCCTTATGCAAAAAGAGTCTTGTAATGAAAATATGAATACAAGTTATTACTGTAGTGGAACAACAACAGTGAGTTTAAAGTGGACGATCAGAGGGAGACGTGGAGGACGTGCAGAATTAAGCGTTGCTGTCATCTCGGCACTCACAGTATGAAGCAGATTAGCCAGTCGTGCATGTCTCATGTCAACTTTGCATATTCATGTCATATGGAGGCATTTTTTCACTTCGGTATTAAATGTTGAAAAAAACATGCTAGGAAAAGGAAGACAAGCTGAGACGCAATTCCTCCTTTTCTCCAAACAGGAAGTCATGTGGGTCCTCAGAAGGATTGGGGGCGGAGCTGAAATAAAATAATCCTTGCTGTTGCTGGGAGAAAAGGCTGGCAATGTGTCCCTTTTGGTGTGTGTGTCCCGATACACCCCCTATATGCTTATTTATACACACTGTGTTGGTGTATACATTTCGTAAGAAAAAAAAAAATCTCCCCGACCGCCTTTTTTTAAATTTTTTTTTTTTTTTTTTTTTTTAAGTTTCTCCTTGCTGCTCAGCTGGTGTGTAGGAGGAAGAGAGCTGGCAGGCCTGGAAGTGCTGACTTCGGCAAACACAAACATTCCCCTTCCTCCAGTTGCTGACCTGTTTGGGGTGACTGGGTCAGGCAGGTTTAAACAATCAACACCGTGCCAAAGGGAGGTCAAGAAATACGCATATTTAGATGATATATTTACCAATTTAGGCAATGGGAAAGTTTTTTGTATTTTAAAAGAACAATTCTCAATAAGAAACAATGTAAACATGAATATTTGGTTACAAGATTGTGGTAACAGTCTGTACACTTTGAACACAATAGAAAGCTCTATAACAAATATCAATTTAAAAATTGTTTTTATTGAGGGCCACATCCAATTATCGGGTGCCCTCAGGGGGCCGCGTGAAACATTGAATATATCAATCAATAAATCACTCAAGTTTATTTGTATTGCCCTTAATCACAAGTGTCTCAAAGGGCTGCACAAGCCACAACGACATCCTTGCTCTGATTCCACAGCCGCTAGGTTTTCCCTACACTTTGAACCCCACGCTTAAAAAAACGGAGCAGCTTATTTATGGATTTTAGATCAAAATAAATGTATAAAGAAAAAAAAGAAAAAACACTGAGATGGCGTTTTATTGTTTGTGCCATTGCGCCATCTTTTGGATTTCATAACATGGTCACTACTGCATAGTTTCTCTTGTTATATTCTTATTTTTACTGTTATATTTTTATTCTTATTGTTGCTTTTTATTTTTTATTCGTATTGTAATATTTTCTATTTTATTTCTATTGATACCCCCATTATTTACTTTTTACTTTTTAAATCCGATCTCAATTCTGTACACTGCTGCTGGAATTTTATTTTCCTGAGGAAACTCTACTGAATGAATCAATAAAGTACTATATATCTATCTATCTATCGATCTATCTATCTATCTATCTATATATATATCTAGTTCACTCACTGCAGGTGCTGCAGTGTCCTTCCATTTACTGGTAGTGCCTTTTTATTTATTTTTTCAGCCGAAGTGCGTAGTGTTTTTAGTCGTATGGATTCTTCACTCATCCCTCCAAGCAACACTATTTAAGTTTTACAATACAACTAAAACAATCCTTACTTACTAAACCGTCCATGTGTGATGTCTGCTGGGGTGTTTTCAAGGATATTTGTACCTGCTATTGTAATATAATGCAGCTAACGTCGTTAGCATTAGCTAATATGCTAACACGTTTACGAGTGTCTGTGTTAGGATTATTAATTTAGTGCACAGGTTGGCAGCTTGCGAGTAACACGTCAGCTGGCGGACAGCGCATCAATTGGCGGCTCGCGGATAGTGCATCATTAGACAGCTAGCAGATTTCGCATCAGTTGCGAGCGAGAAATTAATGCGTTAGCTGGTGGCTAACGGATAACACATCAGTTGGCATTTAGCGGATTGCGCGCCAGATGGCAGCTAGCAGACAGTGCCGGTGTCGGCGGCTAGCAATTACCACACAAGCTCTCTCAGCTAGCGATTGGTGTTCAGGTTGGCAGGTAGTGTTTAGCGCGCCGGTTGGCAGCTAGCGTTTGGCGGGCCATTTTGCAACCGGCGAGTAGCACGCCAGTTGACAGCTTGCAAGTAGTGTGCCAGCTGGCAGCTAGCGATTAACGCGTCAGCTGGCGGATAGTGCTTCAGTTGGCAGCTGGCGGATTTCGCATAAGTTGTGAGTGAGCATTTAATGCGTCAGCTGGTGGCTAGCGGATAGCGCATCAGTTGGCAGCTAGTGGATTGTGCGCCAGTTGGCAGCTAACAGATAGTGCCTAAGTCGGCGGCTAAGAATGACCACGCAAGCTCTCAGCTAGGGACTGGTGTTCAGGTTGGCAGCTAGCGTTTAGCGGGCCATTTTGCAACGGGCGAGTAGCACGCCAGTTGGCAGCTTGCAATTAGCGTGCCAGTTGGCAGCTAGCGATTAACCCGTCAGCTGGCGGATAGCATGTCATTTGGCCGCTCGTGTATAGCGCATCATTTGGCAGCTAGCGATTAATCTGTCAATTTGCAGCTAGCGGATAATGCGCCAGTTGGAAGCTAGCATTAGCGCGCCAGTCGCTAGCTATTAGTGGCATTGTGTTATTTGAATATCTTAGTATTGCACAATACCACGGTACCTTCAGGACCAGTTTAATTTCGAACCCGATTAAATTTTATACAACATATAAATGTAGCGGCCCCCTGCTCCTTCTCTTCCTCAGTTTGGGTGTCTTTGGCCTGGAAAACATTGAATAATTCTTCAGGCGTCTGATTGGCCCTGGAATGCTAGCTGTTGCTGTGGTACTGTGGACATGGTCTTGGTGTCTTTGTTAATAAGTAAGACATTTTGGTGACTGTGGTTCCGTCGTCATTGTGGGTAACGATAAACGGAGCAGCTGATTCCAATCCTAAACCTCACCCTTGCTGCAGTGGCCAAAAAGCATGCAGATAAGGTGAGGTTAAGTCCGCACGTCAAGGCAAGATGATGTTGTCTCTGAGGGAGATGAGGCCCACGTGGTGGACTAGAAGAAACCGAGGGGAGGGATTTCGGAGCCCATCTGGCTTTGGAATGCCTTTGGGGTCCCCGAGAGGAGCTGGAGTGCTTTGCTGGGGAGAAGGTCATCAGGTTACTCCACTCAGCCCGACCCAGCCACCTGGTTCTGGATCGGCCCGGAACATTCACGAACGTACGAGCAGGCTTTTCAAAGACATCCTGCAAATATATTTTATTGAATTTTACAGTTAAAATCACATTCGACAATCATACTTTGCTCACTCAGACCCTTCATACATGCACACATCCACTCATCCACACTCGCATGCACACTTGAGGAGAGAGGTGCACTTGGGCTTTAACAACTCATGGTTTACAGTATAGACATTATTAGAAAAAATACCCAGATATTGTATATATCCATCCATCCTGCACTGGCTCAGGATCAGGAAGTGATCACTAGTGTACCGTGAGATATTGTTTGGTGTGCCGTGGGAGATTATGTGAAATTGGTGATTTAACCCCCAATTCCAACCCTTGATGCTGAGTGTCAAGCAGGGAGGTAATGGGTTCCATTTTTATAGTCTTTGGTATGACTCAGCCGGGGTTTGAACTCACTACCTACCGATCTCAGGGCGGACACTCTAACCGCAAGGTAATAATCCGCAAATGTGTCGTTGTTGAGTGTCTGTGCTGTCTAGAGCTCGGCAGAGTAACCATATAATACTCTTCCATATCAGTAGGTGGCAGCGGGTAGCTAGTTGCTTTGTAGGTGTCTGGAACGACGAACGATGGTTTGCAGGTAAAAAGGTATCTAACGCTTAAACCAAAAATAAACAAAAGGCAAGTGCCGCTAAGAAAAGGCATTGAGGCTTAGGGATGGCTATGCAAAATGAAACTAAAACTGAACTAGCTACAAAGTAAACAAAAACAGAATGCTGGACAACAGCAAAGACTTACTGTGGAGCAGAGACGGCGTCCACAAAGTACATCCGAACATGACATGACAATCAACAATGTCCCCACAAAGAAGGATAAAAACAACTGAAATATTCCTGATTCCTAAAACAAAGTAGATGCGGGAAATATTGCTCAAAGGAAGACATGAAACTGCTACAGAAAAATACCAAAAATCCACCAAAATAGGAGCGCAAGACAAGAACTAAAACACTACACAGGAAAACAGCAAAAAACTCAAAATAAATCATGGTGTGACGTGAGAGGTGGTGACAGTACACCTACTTTGAGACAAAAGCTTTATTGATGCATGCTTGGTTATGGTTTAAAGTCATATCCAATAATTGCGACGACGACTTTTTACTGTCAACTGAGTTTCGTTTTTAAATGATTTCTGCTTGGCTCAAAAAAGAATGAAAAACACTGCACTAGATCACCTCCCGAGGACCTCTCTACCGTTCACACTTAAAAAAGAAGAAGAAAGTCACATTTTCGTAGCTTGATCAGATGCAAAAAATAAAATAAAATAAAATAAAAAAAGTCACCAAAAAAAGCAAGTAAACATTGACAAAACCATATCAAAAGTGATACAAAAAAGCAATGGTAGTGTGGGAACAATACAACAAATAATAACATTAATAAAAAAGGAATAAAACTACAAAAAAGATACGACAATTTTTATTTTTATTTTTTTTCTCCCCTTCTCCCTTCCTTCTTCTTTCCTTTCTTTCCCTCCCTTTCTTGAGGAAAAATAAAAAATGTTTTAAATGTCTATAAGTTATGATTCAGTTTATCAGTTAAGGCTTCCGGGTTAGTTCCCATTTATTCATATTTGTGGAGTTTATAAATCTTATTTTTTCAAGAGTCATTACGTTTCACGAGTTCATTTCACCAAACACATCCTGGCTTTAAAAAATCGACATCTTCTTGGAACATGTGCTAGGAATTGTTGTGTTTTTTAGCATCATTCGGGGAAGGCATGAATGCCAGCAGGGCTGTAATGCTAATTTAAACCAGATGCTGAACTTCATCACATATGTGCTCTCACACACTCACACACACACACATTCACACGCACACACACGCAAACAGGAAACAGCAAGTCCCAAATTCCCACCAATCAAGCTCACCGTTTCAAGCGAGATCTTTCGGCCCGGTGTTTGGAGTTTACCGCCGAGACCGGGTGTCACGCCATTGTGACCCTCGGTGCGGTCATACCTCTGACCTCGTCGAGGACTCGGACAAAAATCCGACCTTTTGTCCGCCCCGAGCTAAGTCACGTGTGTGCATGACACGGGATGCGGTTGCCAGGCTGTGTTGTGGAAACACAAGATCAGAAAGACTCGCTCAGGTGTCGCCGTGCAGGAGGGGGCAGGGGGGGGGGGGGGGGGGGTGGTAGGTGGCGCCACAGCTTTAGAAAAATAAAGAAAACACATCTTAAAACCTGCTAAGCTAACTAAAGAACTGTTGAAGGCATCTGTTTTTACTTTCTACGGTGAGATGGGGCAGTTGTCTTTTGAAATGCGGTGTGCTAGAAGGCACTTTTTGGGGGGAATCTATCACTCACAATCATTATGTAAGACAGGAATTATAAAGGAGGAATTATGGTGTGGGGTTGTTTTTCAGGAGTTGGGCTTGGCCCCTTAGTTCCAGTGAAAGGAACTTTGAATGCTCCAGGATACCAAAACATTTGACAATTCCATGCTTGCATGCTTCCAACCTTGTGGGAACAGTTTGGAGCGGGCCCCTTCCAAGGTCCATATGGATGACAGAGTCTGGTGTGGATGGACTTGACTGGCCTGCACAGAGTCCTGACCTGAACCCGAGAACACCTTAGGGATTAATTAGAACAAAGACTGAGAGCCAGGCCTTCTCGACCAACATCAGTGTGTGACCTCACCAATGCGCTTTTGGAAGAATGGTCGAATATTCCTATAAACACACTCAGCAACTTTGTGGACAGCCTTCCCAGAAGAGTTGAAGCTGTAATAGCTGCAAAAGGTCATATTGAACCCTATGGGTTAGGAATGTGAGTCAAGGCAGGTGGCCAAATACTTTTGGCAATATAGTGTATGTTTTTTCTTTTTTCTGCATTCTAACTCGTAAATAAACAATCACTGACTGTACAATATCTGCTCTCACTGGGATGCCGACTGATGGGATGTTTTCGACTTCCCGTTCAGATGAATTAATCATAATCTTCACAATATGTGTTTTTTTTTGTTTTTTGTTTTAAAGGCCTACTGAAATGATTTTTTTTTATTTAAACGGGAATAGCAGATCCATTCTATGTGTCATACTTGATCATTTCGCGATATTGCCATATTTTTGCTGAAAGGATTTAGTAGAGAAAATCGACGATAAAGTTCGCAACTTTTGCTCGCTGATAAAAAAAAGCCTTGCCTGTACCGGAAGTAGCGTGACGTCACAGGAGCTAGTATTCCTCACAATTCCCCATTGTTTACAATGGAGCGAGAGAGATTCGGACCGAGAAAGTGATGATTACCCCATTAATTTGAGCGAGGATGAAAGATTTGTAGATGAGGAACGTTACAGTGAACGACTTGAGAGGCAGTGATTGACGTATCTTTTTTCGCTCTGACCGTAACTTAGGTACAAGCTGGCTCATTGGATTCCACACTCTCCTTTTTATATTGTGGATCACGGATTTGTATTTTAAACCACCTCGGATACTGTATCCTCTTGAAAATGAGAGTCGAGCACGCGAAATGGACTTTTAAAGTGACTTTTATCTCCAAGACAATACATCGGTGACACACTTAGCTACTGAGCTAGCGCGATAGCATCGTTCTCAAATGAAGATAGAAACAAAATAAATAAACCCCTTAATGGAAGGATAGATAGAAAATCAACAATACTATTAAACCGTGGACATGTAAATACACGGTTAATGATTTCCAGGCTGGCGAAGGTTAACAATGCTGTGCTAACGACGCCATTGAAGCTAACTTAGCAACTAGACCTCACAGAACTATGTACACTCTCCTTTTTCTATTGTGAATCACAGATTTGTATTTTAAACCACCTCGGATACTATATCCTCTTGAAAATGAGAGTCGAGCACGCGAAATGGACATTTAAAGTGACTTTTATCTCCAAGACAATACATCGGTGACACACTTAGCTACTGAGCTAGCGCGATAGCATCGTTCTCAAATGAAGATAGAAACAAAATAAATAAACCCCTTAATGGAAGGATAGATAGAAAATCAACAATACTATTAAACCGTGGACATGTAAATACACGGTTAATGATTTCCAGGCTGGCGAAGGTTAACAATGCTGTGCTAACGACGCCATTGAAGCTAACTTAGCAACCAGACCTCACAGAACTATGTACTCTCTCCTTTTTCTATTGTGAATCACAGATTTGTATTTTAAACCACCTCGGATACTATATCCTCTTGAAAATGAGAGTCGAGCACGCGAAATGGACATTTAAAGTGACTTATCTCCAAGACAATACATCGGTGACACACTTAGCTACTGAGCTAGCGCGTAGCATCGTTCTCAAATGAAGATAGAAACCCATCAACAGCCGTGCTCACCTGCATTCCAGCGATCAACGGCACGACGAAGGACTTCATCCGTGGGTTTGGCGGCAAGCATCGGCTAGGCGTCAGGGTAAGTAGTCCTTGTTGTGTTGCTGTAAGTATTGTAATGCCCCGCAGTGGAGAAGGAGTCACACAGACGAGGAAGCGCTGCTCAATCGCTTTATTAAAAAGCAGTAACTGGTTGTAGTTCAAAAAGTAACACACACACATACACGAGCTGTTGTTAGCCAAAGCTCACACACACAAGTTCTCCGCCAACTCACTCGCGCATGCGCGTTCCCCAAACCCTTAAAGACAGTACACTAATGCAAATATCACAGATATTACAGTATTGTACTTAGCCGCTAAGACACCGATCGATCCCACCTACAACGTTCTTCTTTGCAGTCTCCATTGTTCATTAAACAAATTGCAAAAGATTCACCAACACAGATGTCCAGAATAATGTGGAATTTTGTCGAAGAAAACAAGAGGCTTTTCTATCGGGTCCGATGGGGTCCAACCACTTCCATTGCTTTTGTGACGTCACGCGCATAAATCATATCCAAAGGAGTTTTTCAACCGGAAGTGTGGCGGGAATTTTAAAATTGAACTTTATAAGTTAACCCGGCCGTATTGGCATGTGTTGCAATGTTAAAATTTCATCATTGATATATAAACTATCAGACTGCGTGGTTGGTAGTAGTGGGTTTCAGTAGGCCTTTAAAAGTGCTTAAAAAACAAGCATCTTATCAATTATTTCATGCCATCTCTGGGTCAAAGTTGAATGTCAAAGTTGACCAACTTCTCGGTTTATGGCAACTACCTTCTATACAAGTCAGAGGCATGATTTATAACCTAGAATTAACTTTTACCAGCTCAAAATCGATGCAGCAGCAGCTAGCCGGCTCGGAATGTCAATGCTCTCTGTGATCAATGTGCCGCTAAAATTAGTTTGTCTGCGTTTGCGTTTATAATAACAATATCACTAATACTTGGTTTATAATCAGGTCACGAGATGTGAATGGAGTATTGTTGGCACTTTTTGGATGTTTATTAAGAGGGCATTATGGGCAAAATAGTTTACCCCCATTATTTGCGTTGTTTGCCACCTCATGCGTGTTCTACCTAGTAGAAGTAGCAAGTACCGTAGTTTCCGGACTACAGAACGCAACTGAATATAAGCCGCACCCACCTAATTTTGGTACAAATTTTATTTTGTACATATGTTGGCCACACACGTCTATAAGCTGCAGGTGTACACATTGAAACTTGAAATATTTACACAGGTGCTTGTGTTTTTATTCACACATGTAACATTACACAGTACCTGTAACACGGCATACAGTTACCTACCGCTAAAGTCATTGAATGCTGTCTCCGATCTGGCCTTTCGGGTCCCGTTGGTGTGGTGGTGGATTTCTGTTTCCTTTTTCGATGGCTTGGTCGCTCGCCTTTGGGTTTGGGGCTGCGTCTTGTGCATTTTGTGGTTCTCCATGAGGAGAGTGAGTCCATAACGTGCTAAAAGGCTGACTGAATGATTGTGTGAGTGTGTTTGATTTAATGTGAACAATTACATTAAACAGATGTTTTAAAAGTGCGCCAGAACACTTTAAGGGAGAAGCTTGAGAAAAATAATGCTAAAATGTGTTTTTAAAATGCTGAGCTAAATTCAGTTACGTTAAAAGCAATATTTATTTATTTATACTTCCTAGCAGTCACCTACTATTAGGAAAGTGGCAGTCGAGGGAAAGCAGAAAACACCCCAAAGTATTTTTTGAAAGAGTTGGGGAATAGTTGCATTGTTTTACTGTCCTGGAAAATAGATTTGTGATTCCCTGTGCACTGCAACTGTTCCTGTCATTCGAGGGAAACAAATCAAACTCCGCAGCATGATAATTCCGATACTGATACTTTTTTTTTTTTCAACCAAGAAGGGCTGAGTTTCCATCATCCCCTGCCCTTTGGTTACCTAATAGCCCCCGTTCAGTTCTCTGCACAAGCAAGAATCCAAACCTGAGTGGAGACACAAGTATGCACACAGTGTTGCTTGGTGTTAATGTCGATGTTAGAGTCATAAACCTCAGTCAACCTCCTTGCACAGCCCAGCCTTTACTTCCTTCGTGACTGATTTGTTTCGTCTCATGCTTGGCTCTCAATGTGGCCAAGTTATATAAAATAATAAATCCTGTGATAGCATCACTGCCCTTCCAGATGTCTTCTTTCAAAACAAAATAAATAGCATGCAAGTTGTAAATGCACTCATATCCAGTTGATGCTCAGACTTCTCTCACTAGTCTTGAGTTCTGGTGGAACAGTCAACTAGAATGCTTTTTTTCATCAAATTGATTTGTATATATATATATATATTTATATATATATATATATATATATATAAATATATATATATATATATATATATATATATATAATTTTGCGGTCTAAAGATGCTAACCGTACAAATGTAGCATCTGCGGCATAGCTAGCACAGAGAAATCCATCATATCCACTTTTGACTACACAGTATTGTTGAAACTGTTGAAAACACACTCTTTAAGTCAAAATAATCTATATTAAAACACAAAACGAGTATGCTATCTGTATAAATGTAGCTTCTGCGGCGTAGCTACAATCATATCCACTTTTGGCTGTGATGTTGTAGAACTGTTGAAAAAACACTCTTTAAGTCAAAATACACTATATTAAAACAAAAAACAAGTATGCTAACTGTATAAATGTAGCTTCTGCGGCATAGCTAGCGTGTGGAAATCAGTCATATCCACTTTTGACTGCACAAACCTACTGGCTGTGGTGTTGTAGAACTGTTGAAAAAACACTCTTAAGTCCAAATACTCTATATTAAAACAAAAAACAAGTATGCTAACTCTTTCAGTCAGAATACTCAATACTATATTGGAACACAAAAACTCTCGATCAATCAATCAATGTTTATTTATACAGCCCTAAATCACAAGTGTCTCAAAGGGCTGCACAAGCCACAATGACATCCTCGGTACAGAGCCCACATAAGGGCAAGGAAAAACTCACCCCAGTGGGACGTCGATGTGAATGACTATGAAAAACCTTGGAGAGGACCGCATATGGGTAACCCCCCCCCCCCCCTAGGGTAGACCGAAAGCAATGGATGTCGAGTGGGTCTGACATAATATTGTGAAAGTCCAGTCCATAGTGGATCCAACATATCAGCGAAAGTCCAGCCCATAGTGGATCTAACATAATAGTGAGAGTCCAGTCCATAGTGGGGCCAGCAGGAAACAATCCTACAATCCTGAGGGGAGACGGGTCAGCAGCGCAGAGATGTCCCCAACCGATGCACAGGCGAGCGGTCCACCCCGGGTCCCGACTCTGGACAGCCAGCACTTCATCCATGGCCACCGGACCTGTGTAACTCCCCCTCCACAAGGAGAGGGGGCAGAGCGGAAAAGAAAAGAAACGGCAGATCAACTGGTCTAAAAAGGGGGTCTATTTAAAGGCTAGAGTATACAAATGAGTTTTAAGATGGGACTTAAATGCCTTTACTGAGGTAGCATCTCTAACTGTTAACGGGAGGACATTCCAGAATACTGGAGCCCAAATAGAAAACGCTCTATAGCCCGCAGACTTTTTTTGGGCTCTGGGAATCACTAATATGAAAACTAAAATGCTAAGTACAAATGTAGCTTCTGCGGCTTAGCTAGTACGTAGCAATCAATCATATCCACTAGGGCTGCAACAACTAATCGATTAAAATCGATTATCAAAATAGTTGGCGATTAATTTAGTCATCGATTCGTTAGATCTATGCTATGCACATGCACAGAGGCTACTTTTTTTTAAATGTTTTTTTTTTAAAAACCTTTATTTTTAAACTGCAACATTTACAAACAGCTGAGAAACAATAATCCAAATAAGTATGGTGCCAGTATGCTGTTTTTTTTTTCAATAAAATACTGGAAAGGATAGAAATGTAGTTAGTCTCTTATCAGATTATTAATCAATTAATCGAAGTAATAATCGACAGATTAATCGACTATCAAATTAGTTGTTAGTTGCAGCCCTAATATCCACTTTTGACTGCACAAACATCTAGGCGCTGGTGTTGTAGAACTGTCAATAACACTCTTTCAGTCAAAATGTATTGAAACAAAAAGGGATATACTAAGAGTAGAAATCTAAAAAAACACTCTTTCTGTCAAAATACTCTGTTGAAACAAAAAACAAAGATGCGAACAGTACAAATGTCGCATCTGTGGTTTAGCTAGTACCTAGCAATCACTCATACCCACTTTTGACTGCACAAACTTCTTTGTTGTGGTGTTGTAGAACTGTTGAAAAAAACACTCTTTCAGTCAAAATACTCTATATTGAAACAAAAAAAAGATGCTAAAGGTACAAATGTAGCATATGTGGTTTAGCTAGCACATAGCAATCAATCATATCCACTTTTGAATGCACACTCTTCTTGACGCTGGTGTTGTAGAACTATCCAGGAGAACACTTTCAGTCAAAATACTCTCTATTGAAACAAAAAACAAAGATGCCAAATGTACAAATGTAGCATCTGTGGTTTAGCTAGCATGTAGCAATCAATCAAATCCACTTTTGACTGCGCAAACTTCTTTGCTGTGGTGTTGTAGAATGGCCGGGGGGGAAAAAAATACTCTTTCAGTCAAAATACTGTATATTGAAACCAAAAACAAAGATGCCAAATGTACAAATGTAGCATCTGCGGTTTGGCTAGCACGTAGCAATCAATCAAATCAAATTTTGACTGCGCAAATTTCTTTGCTGTGGTGTTGTAGAATGGCCGGGTAAAAAAATACTCAAAATACTCTATATTGAAACTTTTAAAAAAAGATGCTAAAGGTACAAATGATCTTTTGACTGCACAAACTTTTTTGCTGAGTCGTAATTCTAAAAACAAAACAAAGGTGCTAACAGTACATTTAGCATCTACGGACGTCTTGTATTAATGGTTTCCATTTCAGAAATTATTAAGAAATACATTTCTTTGAATGTTCTGTTACTGTGGAATTGTCAAGGACAACGGTTTGACACAACTTTATAGTAAACAAAGGTGCTAAAGTGCAAATTTAGCATCTGCAGCTGAGCTAGCAACTTGTAATACATACTGTATATCAATGGTTCAGATGTTAAACCCACAAACTTATTTGCTGTAGCGTTGTAGAGCTGTAACTTTTTCAGTCAAAATGTTCTTCAGTGAAGCAAAACAAAAATGCTAACAGTGTACAATTTTTAAAATGCTAAAAGTAAAAATGTTTACCTCTCACTTTTACTTAAGGATTTCAATTATTACTAAAAATGACGTTGGAGTCGGGCAGGGCTTTCGGTTTCCAGTCAGTTATGTGTGGCTAAGATAAGAAATGAGCTCAAGACTGTATGGTAGCGATTTTCTTATCTGACCATGAGCAATAAAGCTGTGGTACAGTCATAAAGTGTCCCTTTAACCTGGATATTCCCCTGCTAAAACTGCACTAAGACTATGCAGTTTTCCCACTGAAATTGTCCGCAAATCAGTCTTTGCTACTCCATTTATTTTGCAATGAGGTGTGGATAGCAATCTCATTTTCCCTACATGTAGCTCAGCATGTCTCAGCAACATTTTCCTTATGGATAACTACGAATCATTAGACACCCTTCATTCTTCCACCCGTGGATGCTGCGAATATCACGTTAAAATATCATTAATCATGTAGATGCCTCACCAAGCTAGTCCTCTCTTCTTGTTCTATAACAGGGGTGTCAAACTCATTTTAGCTCAGATCATGGAGGAAAACCTGTGCACAAGCGGGCCGGACTATTCAAATCATGGCATTAAAACTAAAAAATAAAGACAACTTCAGAATGTTTTCTTTGTCTTACTTTGGCCAAAAATAGAACAAACACATTCTGAAAATATTATAATAAAAATATAGAAACAAAGTTTAGATCCATGAAGGAAAGAAAAAAGTGAATGAACGTTTATAACTGAATAAATTTATATATGCATAAAAACGTGTTTTCTTTTGTATTGTTTTTTTTAATGAATTAACGTTTATGACAACCTTTTTCCAAAACACAATATAGAATGTGAGCTATAACAGGATAATGCATACACATATTATTTGTTTTCAAAACGCTTACAAAAAAGTGAGACCCCAAAAATGTACTATGGGACCTCACACACAATGGTTTCATAACAAGCGATAATCAAGACGACGCCCCTCAAACTCACTAAACCCCACATTGGCAAGCCCTTTGGCGATGGAGGCAAGAACAAATATAATAAGAATATACACTATATTGCCAAAAGTATTTGGCCACCTGCCTTGACTCACATATGAACTTGAAGTGCCATCCCATTCCTAACCCACAGGGTTCAATATGATGATGGTCCACCTTTTGCAGCTATTACAGCTTCAACTCTTCTTGGAAGGCTGTCCACAAGGTTGCGGAGTGTTTATAGGAATTTTCCACCGTTCTTCCAAAAGAGCATTGGTGAGGTCACACACTGATGTTGGTCGAGAAGGCCTGGCTCTCAGTCTCCGTTCTAATTCATCCCAAAGGTGTTCTACCGGGTTCAGGTCAGGACTCTGTGCAGGCCAGTAAAGTTCATCTACACCAGACTCTGTCATCCATGTCTTTATGGACCTTGCTTTGTGCACTGGTGCACAGTCATGTTGGAAGAGGAAGGGGCCCGCTTCAAACTGTTTCCACAAGGTTGGGAGCATTCAGAATCAGAATCAGAATCGTTTTATTGCCATTGTTTGAGAACGGGTTCACAAACTAGGAATTTTTCTTGGTGCAAACGTGCGACATAAATCACATATAACACATATTTGGTATAAAAAGAGCTGTGACTGAGCTATCAGGTAGACTTAGAAGGAATTCAAGGAATTCAAGGAGCTGCTGTTAGGAGTTATTGTTCATTTGCCTGATGGCCGAGGGGAAAAAACTGTTCAGGTGGCGGGAGGTGTGGGTCTGGATGGAGCGGAGTCTCCTGCCTGAGGGGAGAGGGGAGAATAGTGTGTGTCCAGGGTGAGAAGAGTCAGCTGTGATCCGACCCACACGCCTCCTGGTCCTGGAGGAGAACAAGTCCTGGAGGGATGGGAGCTTGCAGCCAATCACCTTCTCAGCAGCACGTACGATGCGCTGCAGTCTATTCTTATCCTGGACTGTGGCGCCAGGGGAACCACACTGTGATGGAGGAGGTCAGGATGGACTCTATGATGGCTGAGTAAAACTGCACCAGCATCTCTGTCGGCACCTTAAGTTTCCTCAGCTGCCGCAGGAAGTACATCCTCTGCTGGGCCTTCTTGATGAGGGAGCTGATGGTCAGCTCCCACTTGAGGTCCTGGGTGATGGTGGTGCCCAAGAAACGGAAGGAGTCCACAATGGGGACGGGGGTGGGAGAGTCAATCAGGGTGAGGGGGGATGATGGGGCTGTGACTTTCCTGAAGTCCATGATCATCTCCACTGTTTTCTGGGCGTTCACCTCCAGGTTGTTGAGGCTGCACCAGGACGTCAGCCGGTCCACCTCTCTCCTGTAGGCGGACTCATCGCCATTCGAGATGAGCCCGATGAGGGTGGTGTCATCCGCAAACTTGAGCAGTTTTACGGATTGGTGACTGGAGGTGCAGCAGTTTGTATACAGGGAGAAGAGCCAGGGGGAGAGTACACAGCCCTGAGGAGTACCAGTGTTTGTGGTTCGACTGTCCGAGACAATCTTCCCCAGCCGTACGTGCTGTCTTCGGTCTGTCAGGAAGTCATTGATCCAACTGCAGAGGGAGTCGGGCACGCTGAGCTGGTAGAGCTTGTCTCGTAGCAGTCCAGGGAGGATGGTGTTGAAGGCAGAGCTGAAGTCCACAAACAGGATCCTAGCGTAGGTTCCTGGGGAGTCCAGATGCTCCAGGATGAAGTGGAGGGCCAGGCTCACTGCATCATCCACAGACCTGTTGGCTCTGTAGGCGAACTGCAGTGGGTCCAGGAGGGGGGCGGTGATGTCCTTGAGGTGGGGCAGGACCAAGCGCTCAAAGGACTTCATGACCACAGACGTCAGCGCGACCGGCCTGTAGTCATTTAGTCCTGTGATCCGTGCTTTCTTGGGGACAGGGACAATGGTAGAGGTCTTAAAGCAGGACGGCACGCGGCATAGCTCCAGAGAGGTGTTAAAAATGTCAGTGAAGACAGGAGCCAGCTGGTCCGCACAGTGTCTGAGAGTGGAGGGGGAGACACCATCCGGCCCGCGGGCCTTCCGCGTATTCAGCTTCAAGACCTGCCGGCGTACATCCTCTTCTTTGATGGAGAGGGTCTTTACAGTCTTATGATGTTTTTGGAGTCCTGTGATGTCATTGGAGTCCTTTGAGTCCTTTAACTCCTTTAATGATGTGCTGGCATTGGTGGGGAGGGTGATGGTGGGGGGAGCATGGCTTTGATGAGCTGAAGGCCGTTCATGACGACAGTAATGTGTGTTGAGGCCCTGAGTGAGAGTCCGGTCATTCAGGGCCTGGGGTTTTGGGCTTATAGTTCGTAAGGGCCCTCAGACCTCTCCCAACTGCCGCAGAATCATTGGAGCGGAACTGTTCCTGTTGACGGTTAGAGTACACAGATTTAGCTTTCTCCACTTCCCTGGTGAAGTGGTACTTCGCTTCTCTGTATGTACTTCGGTCCCCGCTTCTCCACGCAGCCTCCTTCTTCTTGCGCAGCTGTCGGA
>NC_084753.1:21416309-21418809 GCF_033978785.1 Entelurus aequoreus | reverse complement strand
AAGTCCCAATGATTGTCACACACACACTAAGTGTGGTGAAATTACCCTCTGCCTTTGACCCATCCCCTTGTTCCACCCCCTGGGAGGTGAGGGGAGCAGTGAGCAGCAGCTGTGGCCGCGCTCGGGAACCATTTTGGTTATTTAATCCCCAATTCCAACCATTGACGCTGAGTAATGGGTCCCATTTTTATAGTCTTTTGGTATGACTCGGCCGGGGTTTGAACTCACGACCTACCCTTCTCAGGGCGGACACTCTAATCACAAGGCCCCTGAGCAATGAATAATGAAGTTTAACAGGTGCAAAACGACTAACCCTAAAAAAGTTAAAGTCCCAATGATTGTCACACACACACTAGGTGTGGTGAAATTACCCTCTGCCTTTGACCCATCCCCTTGTTCCACCCCCTGGGAGGTGAGGGGAGCAGTGAGCAGCAGCTGTGGCCGCGCTCGGGAACCATTTTGGTTATTTAATCCCCAATTCCAACCATTGACGCTGAGTAATGGGTCCCATTTTTATAGTCTTTTGGTATGACTCGGCCGGGGTTTGAACTCACGACCTACCGATCTCCGGGCGGACACTCTAACCACAAGGTTAGAGCAGGCTTTAAAATGAGGCATTTCAAAAAGTACGGACCTTCAATGTTAGTAGTCACTAAGCTAGTGCTGCGAAAATATTAGAACGTGTACCAAATTTGGTACTTTAATAGGCGCCCGATTTTGTCGGTACAAGAGATCGATATGTTTTTTTCATAGCCGATACAAATATCTATTATTAGTATTGTATTTTTCAGACAGTAAGGCGCATTTAAAATCCTTTCATTTTCTTAAAAATTGCGAGTGCGCCTTATAACCCGGTGCACTTAATGGACAGATTAATTCTGGTTGTGCTTTACTGACCTCAAAGCAATTTTTTATTTTGTATATGGCAGGGGTGTCAAACATACAGGTTTTATCCGGCCCGGGGGATGAGTTTGCTAAGTTTAAAAATTACCTGAAATGTTAAAATGAAAGAAACAACTGTTCTAAATGTGTCCACTGGATGTCGCACTAGCAATTCTTTGTATCTTTGTAGATGATGCTACATATGTAAAAAATACACCACATGATGTTAGTACATCAGTCTAGGAAAATGAGCAAACTACATCACGTAATTCATTCAGAAAGTATAAATAATGACAAAGAAAGATAAAATACTATTAACCCCAACATGTACGTGTAAAAAAAACAACACACTATGATTTGTACATTTTCAGAATGTGCTTGTTCTATTTTTAAACAAAGAAAACAATCTGAAGTTGGCTTTTTTTTTTAAGTCATCGTGCCGTGATTTTACCAGTCCGGCCCACTTGGGGGTAGATTTTTCTCCATGTGGCCCCCCCATCTAAAATGAGTTTGACACACCTGGTACATGGTGTAATGATAAGTGTGACCAGTAGCCGGCAGTCACACATAAGAGATGTTTCATTGAGAATAGGGCTGCGACTTGTGTTGTCCCGATACCAATATTTTGGTACCGGTACTAAAAAAATGTTGTTACTTTTCGTTACTTTTTGGTACTTTTCGATACTTTTTTAAATAAAGAGGACCACAAAAAATTGCATTATTGGCTTTATTTTAACAAAAATTCTTACGGTACATTAAACATATGTTTCTTGTTGCAATTTAGTCCTTAAATAAAATAGTAAACATACTAGACAACTTGTCTTGTATTAGCAAGTAAGCAAACAAAGGCTCCTAATTAGTCTGCTGACGTATGCAGTAACATATTGTGTCATTTTCCATTCTATTATTTTGTCAAAATTATTAAGGACAGGAGGTAGAAAATGAATTATTAATCTACTTGTTCATTTACTGTTAATATCTGCTTACTTTCTCTTTTAACATGTTCTATCTACACTTAATGCGATAATTTGTGATTAAGCACATAAAGTAACTAGTTAGTAAATACATAATTAATCTCTATCAAACGTGTTAACATGCTTGGGTGTTTTTAACGGATTAATTACGTCTTATGGGGGAAAATTGCTTCCGATTTTGTACAATTGGGTTTTGGTCTGACCTTTTGGAACAGAGTACGAAGAACAAGTGAGGTATCTTTGTACTGCAGACACGGTACATGTTTCCCTCAAGCAGGTTTTACTACAGCATGCTTGAAAATGACAGCACTTGTGAACCTGACTGACCGGCCTCAGGAATGACATAATTGACCAACAAGTGTGCCGGGAACAATGGCGCTCAGATAGCACACAACTCGTCAGAGGGAGAAAACACTCCTTGAGACAAATGACTGCATTTGTAAATCGACAAAAATATGTAAAATAAACTGGAAAAAAGCTGATTTGCCTGGAAGGGAATAAAATATATGGATATTTAAAACCCCCGACTAGGCAACAGTGTCAGTAGGCCATGCAATGTTGCTGCTGAAAACTCTGTGCGTGTGTGTGTTTGTGTTCTTGTATTTATACCCTTCTTGAGACAACAAGGAAAAGTACCTTCCATA
>NC_084753.1:21381309-21406309 GCF_033978785.1 Entelurus aequoreus | reverse complement strand
CTTGTTGAAGAAATAAATAAAAAATTTAGTACAAACCACTCAATTCATATATCTTCACTACCCTGCACTACGTTTTAAAAAAATATTTTTTATGGAGATTATTTTTTTGTAATTTTTTACGAAGTAGTTTAATCCGAGAATAAATTGCAATATTTTATTTTAAAGAAAAGTAATTTCACTACAATACATGCAGAGTTATAATGATAAATTGACTATATATATATATATATATATATATATATATATATATATATATATATATATATATATATATATATATATATATATATATATATATATATAATAATGATAAAAGATAATGTTAGACCAAAAGAGTTGTATTATTACAAAAGATAAAGCAAAACAGTTATGAATTGTAAAAGTCTGACAAAAAATGTTTTATTTTGTTTTGCATATTAATTTATTTTTACTTTATTTTGACAATATCACAACTTTTTTGTGTAATTTTACAACATTCCTCTCATAACTTTTTTATTTCTCTGGTTCTATTAGAGCTTTTGTCTTGTTTTGCTTTTTTCCTTGACATTTAAAATGTATTTTTTTAATTGCAATTTATTTTTCTCGTAGCGTTACATTTTGAAAAAAATTGGGAATTTCGGGAAAAGCAGAAATTCTTTTGAAAATGGTAAAAAAAAACTTGAATGGTCTGAATGAGTTGAAATGGTTGGTATTGGAATTGTTCAAATCGGTCGAGAAATGTTGAAGTAGTAACATGTTGAATTGAGAAATGGTGTTACGGAATTCTTGGAATTTCAGGAAAACCGGGAATTTTTCCAGTTAAAAAAACAACTTTGTTTTTTGTCCTGATTAAGAGAAATGTTTTGACAGTGGAACGGTTGAAATGCGTTGAAAAATGTGAAAGGAGTAGTCGAAATTAAGGCTGGAAATAGGCGACCAAAAAACGGGAATTCCTGGAAATTTGTTGAATGTGGAAAAATTAATTGTAGTTTGAATGTCCAGAATGAGTTGAATGTGTTGAAGGTGGAATGGTTTTAATCGGTTAAAAATGTGGACATTTGAAAAATGGCCAATTCATTTTGAATGGGGAAAATGAAAAAAAAAAAGGAAGGAATTATGGGAAATCCGAGATATCTTTTTAGAATTGTTGAAGTAGAGTTCAAAATTTTGAAGTTGGAACGGTTTGAATCAGCTGAAAAATGTGGGAATTGTGGAACTTTGAAGAATGTCCCATTGATTTCAATGGAAATTTCCCCCAAACTTGAGAATTTCGGGAGAAGCGGGAATTTTTTGGAAAATGGTAAAAAAAAACTTAAATGTTCTGAATAAGTTGAAAGGGTTGGTGTTGGATTTTTTTTCTAAACGGTCGAGAAATGTTGAAGTAGTAACATTTTTAATTGAGAAATGGTATTGCGGAATTCCTGGAATTTTGGGAAAACCGGGAATTTGTCCATTTCAAATAACAAGTTTGTTTTTTGTCTGATTAAGAGGAATGTTTTGATGGTGGAACGGTTGAAGTGGGTTGGAAAATGTGGGAGGAGTACTCGCCAGAAAAAAGGGTGGAAATAGGGCTTTGGAAAACGAGGTTTTCTGGGAAATCCTGAAATGTTTTGGAACTTGGAAGAAGGGAATGTTAAATTTCCAGAATGGTGGAATATGTTAAAGTGGAATAGGTTGAAAAATGTGGAAATGGTGGAAGTTTGAAAAATGGCCAATTCCTTTTGAATGGGGAAAATATCCCTGAAAACTTGGAACTCTGGGAAATGTGGGATTTTTTTGGATTTTTGTCAAGGGAAAGCCTGTGATTCCCGAATTGGCTGAACAGTTTGAAGTGAAATGTGGAAGGTATAGCGCGCCAAAATCTGGAGAAGAAGAAGTTGAAAAAATAGATGCATTTTGGTGTAGAAAACCATATGTGTGAATGGTGTGGAGCAGTCACACAATAAAGTGTACATTTTTGTATTCAGTCTCATTGTCTTGCTTGGTGTCTAAACCTGATGTGGCCTTAACACAAAACTTGCACTGGTTCTTGGGGCCATTTTATCCCCTTTTCCTTCATTTAAAGAATTACATTGAATTACTGAACTCAACTGCTCTTGTCACAGTAAGTCTGTCTAAAAAAAAAAAAACCACACAGATTGTACAATTTCCAAGTGAGTTGCAGTCAACTATTTGCTGTGTTACATCTCAGCAGCAACAACAACAACAGAGTTGTAGAGTAGTTGCAGCCAGCATGTGGTCTTATTACCTCGTAAAAAAGCAACAACAAGTCTTGCTCGGTGACATGGCCGGTCATGTGCGCTCAATCCCCGCCATAAGCCGCTGGGGTTTCCAGCAGAAAAGGAGCGGAGAGCTGATCAATACGCAGTGTGGAGCGCACATGATCCCTCACTAGAGACGGCCCTCGCGCAACAAAGGGGCTCTTTGTGCGGGGCATTCATAATTCAGCAGAAGCTTGATTATAGATCACTTTTCTGCTCTCAGTGCAAACAATGCAGGCATTACCTCAAACTGATGCACATGCTCTCTAATTTGAGCACACAATGGATTTATCGCTTTGTTTTTGTGTCAACTCCCGAAAAAGCTGCTTACATCAGGGGTTTATTCTAAACGGTTGTGATTAAATTAACAAATTGAAAGAAAAACACGGACAAATCAATATTTGTGCTGTGGAGGGGCGTTAGCCGCTAGCTTGCTAGTAAGACTGCTGCAGTGCGTTGACGACACGGTTGTTCTCTTGTCGCTCTCATAGATGTAGGACTTTTTTTCTTGCAAAATTACGCCTTTTTTTTTCCTAAAAAAAAAAAGAAAGAAAGAAACCGACTTGTTGTAGGTTCATGTTTTTTTTATTGTAAAATTACAACTTTTTTTTTTTTTTAAATAAACCTATTTTTTTCGTGAAATTATGAATTTGTTTATTAAAGAAAAACAAGAAGGAGAATAAACTGAATACTAAATGTATTTATACGTTATTTATTCTCTCAAGTTCGTGGGACCAACTTTTCTAGATATCTGGGTTTTGTCACATTAAGACTTCTTTAAAAAAAAACTACTTCTCAAAGTTTTATGCCTGTTTTGTAAAAAAAATTATGACTTTTTTCTTAAAACAAATAAACCAACTTTTCATAGATTTATGACTTTTTACATAAAATTCCGACTTTTTCTTAAAAAAAAAATACAAACTGACTACTCACAAATTTTTTTCTATTTTTTTTCTTGGAAAACTACGACTATTTTTTTTTAAGTGCATTGAGGACGCGACTTCTTATAGACTCATGACTCTTTTTTTTTTAGAAATTGGACATTTTTTTTCATAAAATAAATTTTTCTTAAAAATAAAACTACATTTCATAGATTTATAACTATTTTCGCAAAATTACAACTTTTTTTCTAAAAAAAAAAAAAAAGAGGAAATGACAACTCATAGATTTGACTTTTTTTCCGTTAAATTACGACTTTTTTTTCTTAAAAATGAAACCAACTTCTCATAGATAAGACTTTTTGTGACTGTGTTTTCTGCTCTCAGTGCAAACAATGCAGGCATTACCTCAAACTGCTGCACGTGCTCTCTAATTTGAGCACACAATGGGTTTATCGCTTTGTTTTTGTGTCAACTCCCGAAAAAACTGCTTACATCAGGGGTTTATTCTAAACGGTCGTGATTAAATTAACAAATTGAAAGAAAAACACACACGAATCAATATTAGCGGCGGCCATTCCCATTCCATTGATGGCAAGACTGCTACAGTGTGTTGACGACGCGGTTGTTCTATTGTCGCTCCCATACATTTAGGACTTTTTTTTCTTGCAAAATGACGACTTTTTTTCCTAAAAAAAAAAAAAAGAAATAAAGAAAGAAACCAACTTGTTGTCGGTTAATGGGATTTTTATTGTAAAATTACAACTTTTTCTTTAAAAAAAATAAACCTACTTGTCATAGATTTGTGATTTTTTCGTAAAATTATGAATTTGTTTATTAAAGAAAAAAAAAGATGGAGAACAAACAGACTACTCATAAATGTATTTATTCGTTATTATTTATTCAAAAAGTGTGTCGCCACGCATTTATTCTCAAGTTTGTGGGACCAACGTTCAATAGTTTTATGGGTTTGGTCAAATTAAGACTTCTTTTAAAAAAAACTACTTTTCATAGATTTATGACTATTTTCGTAAAATTCTGACTTTTTTTCTAAAAAATAGATACTGATGACTCGTAAGTATTTATTTATTTACTTTATTTATTTAAAAAGTGCATTGTCGCTGTCAAATTTGCAGGACCGATTTCTTATAGACTCATGACTTTGTTTCTCTTAGAATTAAGACTTCTTTCAAAAAAACAGCTTCTCAAAGATTAGACTTTTATTTTTTTTTAATTCAAACTTTTTGTTTTTAATAAACCAACTTCTAATATTTTTCTTGTAAACTTAGGACTTTATTTAAAAAAGTGCATTTTGGATGCGGCCGTTTTCTTGTCGCTGTTGCTCGTCTTTTTCAAATTTGTGGGACCAACTTTTCGTGAATTTGGACCTTTTTTTAAAAAGTAAAACTAAGACTTTTTTTTTTTTAACTTCTCATAAATTTCCCTTTTTTTCATAAAATTTAGATTTTTTACTTTTTTTTTAAATAACCCAACTTTCTTAAAAATAAAACAAACTTCTCATAGATTTGACATTTTTTCGTAAAATAATTTTTTTCTTAAAAATAAAAACATTTCATAGATTTATAACTTTTTTTTGCAAAATTGCAACTTTTTTGTCTAAAAAAGAAAAAGAAACTGACTACTCATAGATTTTTCGTAAAATTCAGACTTTTTTCTTTAAAAAAATAAACCAACTTTTCATAGGTTTATGACTTTTTTTTGTAAAATTCCTAGTTTTTTCTTAAAAATGAAACAAACTTATCATAAATTTGACGTTTTTTTCGTTAAATTCTCTTTTTTCTTAAAAATAAAACATTTCATAGATTTATAACTTTTATTTGTAAAATTGCAACTTGTTTGTCTAAAAAAGAAAAAAGAAACAGAAACTGAATACTCATAGATTTTTCGTAAAATTCCGACTTTTTTCTTTAAAAAATAAACCAACTTTTCATAGATTTATGACTTTTTTTTGTAGAATTCCTACTTTTTTCTTAAAGATGAAACAAACTTCTCATAAATTTGACGTTTTTTTTGTTAAATTCTGTTTTTTTTCTTAAAAATAAAACAACATTTAATAGATTTATAACTTATTTTGCAAAATTACAATTTAAAAAACAAAAAACAAATAGACACTGACTACTCAAAGATTTATGACTTTTTTTTCGTAAAATTACGGATTTTTTTATTTTTTTTTAAGTGCGTTGAGGATGCCGCCGTTCTCTTGTTATTGTTGCTGTAAAATTTGCAGGTACGACTTCTTATAGATTCAAGACTTTTTTTCCCACAAAACTACGACTTTTTTTCTTTAGAAAAACAACCAGAAATCAACTTTTCATAGATTTGACTTTTTTCTGGCAACATTACAACTATGTATTGCTTAGGTTTTGTGTCGCCTCCCCAAAAACTGCTTACATCGGGAGTTTATGATTGCATAAACAAATTGACACACAAGTCAATATTCACCTGTCGTTCCTCTCTTCGTGTTGCAGAACTCCATCCGCCACAACCTGTCCCTGCACAGCCGTTTCATCCGTGTCCAGAACGAGGGCACAGGCAAGAGTTCCTGGTGGATGATCAACCCTGACGGAGGAAAGGGCGGCAAAGCCCCTCGCCGCCGCGCCGTCTCCATGGACAACAGCAACAAGTACACCAAGTCGGCCCGTGGCCGTGCCGCCAAGAAGAAGGCGGCACTGCAGGCTGCGGCTGCCGCGGCCGGCGAAGGCAGCGCCGACAGTCCCTCCGGTCTGTCCAAATGGCCGGGGAGCCCGACGTCGCGAAGCAGCGAGGAGCTGGATGCCTGGACGGACTTCCGCTCCCGCACCAACTCCAATGCCAGCACTCTAAGCGGCCGCCTGTCCCCCATCCTGGCCAACCCGGAGCTGGACGAGGTTCCCGATGACGAGCCGCCTCTCTCGCCGATGCTCTACGCCAGCCCCGGCAGGGCTTTGTCCCCGGGGAACGCGGCCAACACGCCCAACGGGAAGGCCGTCCCAGCAGAGCTGCCTCGCCTGGCGGACCTGGCTGGTACCATGAACCTGAATGACGGCATCACAGATGACATGATGGACGAACTGCTGGATAACATCAACTTGGTGCCAACCACTCCGGGACAAGTCCCTTTAAACGGCTCCTCAGGGTTCGCTTTTGTCCCCAAAACCAACGGGCTGATCTCGCCGTCCCCGGCTCCCGCCCCCGCTTCCAACTCTCCGTCCAACAGCGGCGGTAACTTCAGCAACTCCATCTTCGGCCCGCACGCGCCGGGCTCCTCCCTGCGTCCGGCGCCCATGCAGACCATCCAGGAGAACAAGCAGACGTCCTTCTCCGGCATCGGCACTTCGCGCTTCGGGAGCGTGATGCTGCAAGACCTGCTCAACTCGGACAGCCACATCCCCAGCGACGTCATGATGACGCAGTCGGACCCGCTGATGTCGCAAGCTAGCGCCGCCGCCGTCGTTTCCCAAAACTCGCGCCGCGGCCTCATGCTCCGAAACGATCCCATCATGACGTTCGGACCCGGCAGCGGACTTCAGGGCAGCCAGGGGGAGATGGTGCAGAGCAACAACCACAACCAGAGCACCATGAGGTCCATGAACAGAGGTCTGAATCTGACCAACGAAGTGAACTCTCTGGCCAAACAGCAGCTCCTTCTGTCGCCTGTGGGGGTGAACGGCTCCTCCTCCATGCAGATTGACACCTCCATCTTCTTGAACGGAGCGGTGAGCGGCACCGGGGGACTCTGCCAGGACCGCTTCCCCACGGATCTGGACCTGGACATGTTTAACGGCAGCCTGGAGTGTGACATGGACTCTATCATCAGGAACGAGCTGATGGACGCCGACGGCCTGGACTTTAACTTTGACTCACTGGCGAACATGAACGGCGTTGGCGGCTTCACGGCCACCAAGCAGGCGTCTCAGAGCTGGGTACCCGGTTGAGGAGCTTCCCCGTGGAGCAGGTACGTCTCAAAAACATTCTTTTTAATTTAATTTTCACGTTTAAAGGTATGTACTACAACAATGTTAAAATGTAGTAATTCTACTGTTGTCCAGATACTTCATAGCTATTCCTTGTCCTCCGGTGATAATAATACTTGAAAAAAACATTGTTTGTGTGCTGCCGTGTAGGCGAGGATTGCTGACGTAGAAATGGCATTGCACTGTGGAGGGACGTTAGCCGCGAGCTTGCTTGCTGGAATGCTACAGTGCGTTGTTCTCTTGTCCCTGTCAGATTTGCGGGACTTACTTATCATAGATCCATGACTTTTTTTCTCGTAAAATTACTTTTTTTCTATAAAATAAATGAACCGATTTGTTATTATTTATGACTTATTTTTCTCGTAAAATTACCAAGTTTTTTTCTGTATTCGTAGAGTGACGTTTTTTTTACTATTAAACAAACAAACAAAAAAGTTTTGTTGTACATTGACTTTTTTTCTCGTAAAATTGCAGTTTTTAATTCAAACAAAATTAACTAACTTTTCATAGATTTACGATTTTCTTTTTGGCCAAAAAAAGTACTTGTTATAGATGTTTTCCTTTTTTTCCTCATAAAATACCGACGTTTTTTCTATAAACAAAATAAGCCAACATCTCATAGATTTATGACTTTTTTTCTAAAATAAACAAAAAGGAAACCGACTTGTTACAGATTTTTTACTTTTTTTTCCTGTAATATTACAAATAATTTTCTTCAAACAAAATAAACCAACTTCTTGTAGATTTAGGACTTGTTATAGATCCATGACTTTTTTTCATAAAATTACAAAGTTTTTTCTTTAAACAAAATAAACCAACTTCTCAAAGATTTATAACTTTTTTTTTTTTAAAGTTGTTTTCTTTTGTGGCTGTCACTGCCACTGCCAGGAACCAACTTCTCATACATCTATGACAATTTTTTCAGAAAATTACAACTTTTTTCTCAAAAGAAAAGAAAGGGACTTTTTTATCGTTAAACTACAAAAAAAATTCTTTAAACAAAATAAACCAACTTCTCATGGATATATGACTTTTTCTTGTAAAGTTGCAACTTTTTTTTCTTCTTTTTTTTTAGTGCATTGGTCATTTTGCAGTAGTTGCCTGCCTTTTTTCACGTAAAATAAAATACAAATTCAAAAATTCTGTAAAGTTACGACTTGATTTTTATTTAAAAGTGCATTGGTTGTTTTATTTTGTTGCTGTTGCTTGTCGCTGTCAAAAAATTATTAAAAAAAAAACCTAATAAATAAATAAACCTACTTCTCATATAGATTTACAAGTTTTTTTTCCACCTAAAAAAGAAACAGACTTGTTATAGATTTTTTACTTTTTTTCTTGTAAAATTATGAAGTTTTTTCTTTCATTAAAATAAACCAACTTCTCATAGATTTATTTACTTTTTTCTGAAAAAAAACCTGACTTGTTAAGATTTTGTACTTTTTTTCCCATAAGGTTACGAAGAGTTAACTTTGAACAAAATAAACCAACGTCTCGTAGATTTAGGACTTTTTTTCTTTAAAAAAAAAAAAAAAAAGATTGTTATAGATCCATTACTTTTTTTTCAGTAAAATTAAAAAGTTTTTATTTTCAACAATGTAAAACAACTTCTCATAGATTTATGACTTTTTTTTGTAAAATTACGACTGTTTTTTATTAAAAAAAAAAGTGCTTTGGTCATTTTCTTTTGTGGCTGTCACTGCCAGATGTGCAAGACCAACTTCTCATTCATCTATTTTTCTCGTACAATTACAACTTTTATCTCAAAAGAAAAGAAAGCAACTATTTTTTTATAGATTTCTTGATTTTTATTTAAAAGTGCATTGGTTGTTTTCTTTTGCAGCTGTTGCTTGTCGCTGTCAAAAATTTAAAAATTTAAAATAAAAAAAACACTTGTTATAGATTTTTTTTCTTTAAATAAATTAAACCAATTTCTCATATATGTATGACTTTTTCTTGTAAAGTTACGACTTTTTTTAATTTTTGAAGTGCATTGATTTTTTATTTTTTTTTGCAGCCGTTGCTTGTCGCTGTCAGATTTGCGGGAGTCACTTCTCATAGATCTATGACTTTTTTCATGTAAAATAAAAAAAATTTGAATAAAAAAACAAAAAGGACGAGAAAAAGACGGTTTTTCTCGTACAATTACAACTTTTATAATGTATGTTTTCTGCTGGATCTACTCTCTATTTTATGCTGCCTTTTTTTTTTGCTGCAGCTGTTACATATACTGTAATATTGTACACGGTAATGGGGATTTGTTATATATTGTATATATTTTATAAAAATATAATATAATATAATAATATAATATATCAGTATATGTAATATACTGTATATATAATATGTAAATATTACATTTATGTTATATTGTATACTGCAACTTACTACATTTTTTGTCTACTTTATACCTGCATTATCCTTTCCAACCTTACCCTTTCCATCCTTTGTAACTGTGGAATGATTTCCCTTGTGGATCAATAAAGTTTGTCTAAGTCTAAGTCTATTATCTCCAAAGAAAAGAAAGCCTATCTCAGCTCCAGCACCTCCTGTGACCCCGAAAGGGACAAGCGGTAGAAAATGGATGAATGGATGGAAAAGAAAGCAACATTTTTTTGCATCAAATTACAAAGTTTTCTTTTCAAACAAAATAAACCAACTTCTCGTAGATTTGCGACTTTTTCTAAAACATGCATCAAATTAAAGTCAAGTTTGGTTTAAAAAGTTTAACAATCCTTTCACATAAATAAAGTGTAAACCTTAGCTTATATTTAGAGCTTACATTAACTTTACAGGCAGTGCTTTAAGTAACATTTTAACATCCCAAACTGTCATACCAACGTAAAAAGTTCAGCGCTTTGTAATAAAACTTTAATAAAGTGCAAATCTGCCTCCCAGACACATAATGAAAAACACTTTTTTTTAAGCTATATTTGAAGCAATGTCATGATGGACGGTCATACCTTTATTTTTTAATCATTTAATGTAATCTTGTAAAAATAACCGTGCAAATGCACCATGGGTATTTGTGTCCAGTGTTTACACGGTCAAAGATTGTACTCACCTGGAAGGTACCTTCACAATGGGAGACGCCATTACAGTTCCATGTTCCTTGTTACACACACGCAGGAGTCGCATGCATTCCATTGGTAGTGCGCGTCTTGCCATAACACCGACTCAAATTTGAGAGCAAGCTGCAACAAACGCGTTGTCTATCCACAATGCGAAGGCGGTTCTAAGACACTAATCCTTACCACCATGGCGGAAAATACACTTGAGTTTTTTCCATGTAGCCTTATCACTGGAGGAATAGAGGGCAAGGAATGGGTAAACATGCTACACACACATACATCAAACAGGACGACACAAGGAGCTAACCGCTGAAGCTTCAATGTAAAGTAGGAGTGATCGATTTAGATACTATCAATACCTAGTATCAGTATGTACGCCATTAAATGATTAGTGACATGACCTGTTTTTCAGGTGATGCCTTGTCATGCTTTTGTTATTTTCCTAAGTTTGCACTGCAAAAAGTCAGTGTTCAAAAAATACAATAATTAGGAGTATTTTATTTGAACTAAGCAAAATTATCTGCCAATAGAACAAGAAAATTTGGCTTGTCAAGACTTTCCAAAACAAGTAAAATTAGCTAACCTCAATGAACCCAAAAAATACCTTAAAATAAGTATATTGTCACTAATAACAAGTGCACTTTTCTTGGTAGAAAAAAAAGAGACCTTTTTGCTCAATATGTTGAAAAATATTCTTAAATGAAGTAAATGCTAGTGCCATTATCTTGACATAATGATATGCGCTCGGCATTACACTACCGTTCAAAAGTTTGGGGTCACCCAAACAATTTTGTGGAATAGCCTTCATTTCTAAGAACAAGAATAGACTGTCGAGTTTCAGATGAAAGTTCTCTTTTTCTGGCCATTTTGAGCGTTTAATTGACCCCACAAATGTGATGCTCCAGAAACTCAATCTGCTCAAAGGAAGGTCAGTTTTGTAGCTTCTGTAACGAGCTAAACTGTTTTCAGATGTGTGAACATGATTGCACAAGGGTTTTCTAATCATCAATTAGCCTTCTGAGCCAATGAGCAAACACATTGTACCATTAGAACACTGGAGTGATAGTTTCTGGAAATGGGCCTCTATACACCTATGTAGATATTGCACCAAAAACCAGACATTTGCAGCTAGAATAATCATTTACGACATTAGCAATGTATAGAGTGTATTTCTTTAAAGTTAAGACTAGTTTAAAGTTATTTTCATTGAAAAGTACAGTGCTTTTCCTTCAAAAATAAGGACATTTCAATGTGACCCCAAACTTTTGAACAGTAGTGTACATTTCTTGAAACCAGCAAATTTATACTAAAAACTAATGTATTGTTCTTAATGGAAAGGCAACAAGGCAACCGCTTGTTACTCTCGGGGTCTCCTAGCCGCTCAGGCAAATCATATTGCCTAAAAATGTATTTTTCCATCGATAACATGACATCATCGCGCCAAGTGCGTGCTCTTTCAGTCAATTAGTGCGCATATATACAGCCCGGCCAAAAAAAATTTAATTGTAATTTTGAGGAATTTATCTGAATGTGCATGGACTATTTCTGTTCAAAATTGTTTGAAATGTCAAATGTTAAATGTTTAAATATTAACTGTCAGTTTACTGAACTGTGCCAACTGTACTACTATAGGAGTACT
Source organism: Entelurus aequoreus (assembly GCF_033978785.1). NCBI lineage: Eukaryota > Metazoa > Chordata > Actinopteri > Syngnathiformes > Syngnathidae > Entelurus > Entelurus aequoreus. The sequence continues at coordinate 21,394,510 of NC_084753.1, read as the reverse complement.
TATTTTCTATTGTTTCATTGGAAATAAAACAGCAAAGTCAATTTGGCTGTCGTCTGTTTTAATTATGAAACACAATTGTGTCAAAATCATGATTTTTTTTTTTTTCATGCTTGAAATAAGAAATTATTACTTTAAAAAAAGTAGTTTTATACTTGTGAGTGTTGATGACACAGCTTTGCAACAGTTGATATTCTAGTTTCAATCATGTTTTACTCAATATAGGTCATCAAATCTCAGCAACAAGCTGTAATATCTTACTGAGATCATTTAGGACCAAAACCCTTAAAGGCCTACTGAAATGAAATTTTCTTATTTAAACGGGGATAGCAGATCCATTCTATGTGTCATACTTGATCATTTCGCGATATTGCCATATTTTTGCTGAAAGGATTTAGTAGAGAACATCGACGATAAAGTTCGCAACTTTTGGTCGCTGATAAAAAAAGCCTTGCCTGTACCGGAAGTAGCGTGACGTCACAGGTTGTGGAGCGCCTCACATCTGCACATTGTTTACAATCATGGCCACAAGCACAAGAGCGATTCAGACCGAGAAAGCGACAATTTCCCTATTAATTTGAGCGAGGATGAAAGATTCGTGGATGAGGAAAGTGAGAGTGAAGGATTAGAGGGCAGTGGAAGCGATTCAGATAGGGAAGATGCTGTGAGAGGCGGGTGGGACCTGATATTCTGCTGGGAATGACTAAAACAGTAAATAAACACAAGACATATATATATACTCTATTAGCCACAACACAACCAGGCTTATATTTAATATGCCACAAATTAATCCCGCATAACAAACACCTACCCCCTCCCGTCCATATAACCCGCCAATACAAATCAAACACCCGCACAACACACTCAATCCCACAGCCCAAAGTACCGTTCACCTCCGCAAAGTTCATACAGCACATATATTTCCACAAAGTTACGTACGTGACATGCACATAGCGGCACGCATGTACGGGCAAGCGACCAAATGTTTGGAAGCCGCAGCTGCGGTCTCACGGTAGCGCGTATCCAACTCAAAGTCCTCCTGGTAAGAGTCTCTGTTGTCCCATCTCCACAAGCATGCGTATCCAACTCAAAGTCCTCCTGGTAAGAGTCTCTGTTCTCCCAGTTCTCCACAGGCCAATGGTAAAGCTTGACTGTCATCGTTCGGGAATGTAAACAATGAAACACCGGCTACAACGTAGCCGCTACGTGTTTGTGTAGCTGCAGCCGGCCGCTAATACACCGCTTCCCACCTACAGCTTTCTTCTTTGCTATCTCCATTGTTCATTAAACAAATTGTAAAAGATTCACCAACACAGATGTCCAGAATACTGAGGAATTTTGCGATGAAAACAGACGACTTAATAGCTGGCCACAATGGTGTCCCAAAATGTCCGCTACAATCCGTGACGTCATGCGCAAACATCATCATACCGAGACATTTTCAGCAGGATATTTCGCGGGAAATTTAAAATTGCACTTTACTAATCTAACCCGGCCGTATTGCAATGTTAAGATTTCATCATTGATATATAAACTATCAGACTGCGTGGTCGGTAGTAGTGGGTTTCAGTAGGCCTTTAAAACAAGTAAAAGACTCTAACATAAAATCTGCTTAGTGAGAATAATTATCTTATTAGACAGAAAATAAGCAAATATCACCCTTATTTGAGATATTTAATCTTACTTAGATTTCAGTTTTTGCAGTGTGGTGTTTATTTTGTTTATGTTCCCGTTGCTAGTAGCGCTTGAGCTCGCACACCCGTTTCTGTTTGTTGATTAGTGTCGCCACATGCCGCCATCACGAATCACACACCCTTATACACCCGCCTCGCCGTTCCCTTGGCGCAGGTCCAATGTTTGCCACTGGGGTACATTGTGAGCTTCGCGCTACTTCAGACGTCCGTGCGTTTTTGATGCTATGCTAAGACATCCAATTTTTTGCCTTGTGCTCCACGAGCGCCTCCGAGCGACTCGCCGTTTTGTATTTTGCCTCGTCATTGGTGACAATTAGATGTATTTTTGTTTCATTATTATTGTTCTTTTTACGACAATCATTTTTGGGGTGGTTTTTGTTATTGTTCACGTACAGCAAGTTACTGGATACAGGAAGACTTTGAGGCAAAACACAAATAATTAAAATGGTAGCCAATAATAATATTTGTTTATTAGATTTTTGACATATAGAGTCCAGAAATACCATTAAACTAAATTATATTAATTAATTAATTAATACAATTAAATTAAATACAACTAAATTCTATTAATTAATTAATTTATTATTACAATTAAATTAAATACAATTAAACACATGTCAAATGTTCCTTCTTTCCTCCCCCAAACAAGTAGACCACATAAATTACATATAAAATCAAATAAAAATAATAAACTAAAAAAGAAAAAACAGACAGCTGCACTCCTGAATATCCCCAACATGGTGCAGCAAAACACAAAATCAGACAAATGGCTCATCAATTATCTACCTTGGAATTACTTTTCAATGGGGGTTAAATTTGAGATCAGTCTCTTTCACATATGTAAGGAAACCACCCCCATACTTCCTGAAACTTTATACCGGTACTAGTAAAGTACCGCGGTCGTAATGAATTAAAAACGGTACTATACTGCTTCTAAAAATTGCTGGTAAAACGAGCAGGGGCGCATGTTAGGCAACGCACGCAGTACTAACAAGCAGAAACAGTGCGGAGATAGAAAAGAGAGAATATACACATTTTGGCTTAAAAAGCGATGATAAAGTTGAAGCTATTAACATTGACGCACCACTGTGCAAGACGTTCATAGCTCTTGCTCTTGCTCTTGTTAGCGAGCTAGCGGCTAACGTCCATCCGCAGCCGGCAGTGTTTTAGCTACTTCTAAATCACTAATCCTCGCCTCCATGGCGGCAAACAAAGTAAGTTTCTTACAAGTATCATCCCTGCAGGACGAGGAATAGCTAAACATGCTTCACTACACACCGTAGGAGGATACAAGAGCTGACCGCTAATAGCAAGGTAGCGCTCCTGAATGTAAACAAATGGGTGGATCTACACAGAAATTGACTGTAACGATACCAAGTAAAAAAAGCCGTATATAGTCGATACTACAATGATTACATCAATACTGATTTATTATCGCAAAATCTTTTATTTTTTTATTGTTTATAAATTCAGGAAATATGTCCCTGGACACAGGAGAACTTTAATTATGACCATTGGATGATCCATGGTATTGGATTGGTAGTATCACCTAAATCTTATGTAAAGTATCCAAACAACAGAAGAATAAGTCTTTATTTACATTTTAACAGAAGTGTAGATAGAACATCAAAACAGAAAGTAAGCAAATATTGAATAATCAATTTTCTACCGCTTGTCCTTCATAATTTTGACAAAATAATAGAATGAGAAATGACACAATATGTTACTGTATATGTCAGCAGCTAAATTAGGAGCCTTTGTTTGCTTACTTACTACTAAAAGACAAGTTGTCTAGTGTGTTCACTATTTTATTTAAGGACAAAATTATTTGATTCCAATAAGAAACATATGTTTAATGTATCATAAGATTATATGTTAAAATTAGGCAAATAATGACATTTTTGTGGTCGCCTTTATTTTGAAAAGTATCAATGTATCGAAATACATTTTGGTACCGGTACCAAAATATTATCGGGACAACCCTAGTATGTAGTATTCAATACCACACATTTAATCATCTGATTCACAACAATACTAGAAAATTCTACATTTTATCAAAGTGGGTTGTGCAGTAAAAAAGGGGATTTATATGGCACCAATCGTCGCGGTTTACCCCGACACGTGACGCGTGTCACTTTATCCGCCAGACGGCAGGAGAGTATAACCGGAAATGTGTTTTGTGGCTATTCCAACTTCGACCTCAGCGCCGGTTGCCATTTAATATGACTTTTTCTAAAAAAAAATTACTACTTTTGCAACATGACTTTTTCTCAAAACCGTTTTACTTTATTCTTGCAAGATTATAAAAAATAATTTACTTTTGCTAAGTTATGACTTTCTTTTTTTATATATAAAAACACAAAGGACTTTTCTTGTAATAAGACTTTTTCTCAAAAATGTTCTGCTTTACTTTTGTGAGATTATGATTTTTTTCTAAAAAATAGAAAAATAAATACAGTTCTTTAATTGCAGGATTATGACTTTCGCTTTAAAAAAAAATTATGAAAGTACCGTTGTTGTAACATTATGACTTTTTCTCAAAAATGTTTTACTTTATTCTTAGTCTTATTCTTACGAAATGTTACTTTAATTTTGCAACAATATGACTTTTTCTCAAAAATGTTTGACTTTATTCTTGCAAGATTATAAAAATGTAATTTACTTTTGCTAAATTATGACTTTTTCTATGAAAAAAACAAACAAACAAAAAAAGACCATTCTTATAATATGGCTTTTTCTCAAAAATGTTTTGCTTTACTTTTGCAAGATTGTGAAATTTGACTTCACTTTTGCAACAATAGGAATTCTTCAGGGAAACAAAAAAAAAAAACCTACTTTTGCGATATGACTTTTTCTTAAAAATAAAAACTACTTTTGTAATATGACTTTTTCTACATTTTATAAAAGTGCGTTGTGCAGTAGAAAAGGAGATGCATATGGCACCATTCGTCGTGGTTTACCCCGACACATGAAACGTGTCACTTTATCCGCCAGTCGGCGGGAAAGTATATCCTGAAGTGGGTTTTTGTGGCTATTCCAACTTCGACCACAGCGGCAGTCGCCATTTGGAGCGGCGCTTTCCGTCCTTTTCAGCAGACTGCATTGAAAAATGATTCAACCACTACCCCCTGCTGTACTTCAGTTACTTTACTATAAAACGTTTTTCAGGTCTATAATCTATTGTCAAAGTTTTGGATCGGTATGGGGTTGTCAAAAATCATCATTGAATCTTTTTTTTGTTTTGTTCCCCCCTGCAGGTCCAAACTGTGTACTGCAGGAGGAACACAAATCCAGACCCGCACTCTTTTTATTTGCCAAAAGCAGCCATCAGCACATCAAATACCAACCTTGTGTTTACAGAGGAAGACTTGTCGAGAGCTTTAACGCTTTGCTCCAAAGCCCCGCCACTTACCCTCCAGACCTCCCTTGACCACCCTCCCCCCGCTCTTTCGCCGACGAGGCGGGAAAAGGCCCGACGAGACTTCTCGGGGAAAAAAAGCCTCCTCCAAAAAAAACATAAAGTGGCGGAATTATGCGAGTGGCCGCGAAAGAGACATCAGATGGAGGCGGACAACTGGCGTGCTGGAAGTCTTGTCTTGTATTTTCCTCCCTGATTTGAAATGACTTTGTTTGTTTTCTGACCTATAATCGCTTCTACGTGGACATGAGTTAGCGATGAAACGCCGCGCACGTCCACTTTTGAATTTGAAGGGCGTTTGTGTCCGACGGCGGAAGGAAGGACACAGGAAGAAAAATAGTCCCTTTGCGGGTTTTTTTGTGCAGCGCAAGAAGGCTTTTAAATGATACATGTATGATGTAGCGGAAAAAAAAAAAGGGTGGGGGGGGGGGGGGGGGGACATTTCTGCACATTACAGGTGCTATGTAAACAGTGTTGACTTTGTCATTGTGTGCACCCACCTCCGCCTCCACAAGCCCACACAGCTGCAGCCACTCGGGGCGGGGGCGAGGCTGACCCCGTGCAGGGTGGGGTTCGGAAGCCATTTATTTCTCCAGTTAAACAATAAGCTCTTTTATTCTGTACGTTGCCAAATGACTTGAATCACGCAGTAGGATATGCTGGCAGCGCTCATATCCACAGTTTATCACACTCAGTCAGGGTAAATATTGACAACATGGAAACAATAGCAGGTGTTGTTTGTGGCGCTCTGTATGCCCAATATGTCCAAACACTCAGGGGGAGGGGCGACGTGTATTCTCGTATCTTTCGTTCAAATTCACATTTCCTGGATTCAAATGTCATTTTGTGAACTTGTAACCTGTGAACTTCTTTGGCCGTCAAGAAGCGGAAGGATGATAGGGTTCGATTTCAACCTTTTTATTGTTTATGAAATATTTTGACGGCTACGAAGGAGTATTGAGGCCTCACGGGAAATACAAATATACAAATATAATCCCATGGGAAGAGAGTAAAGTCGTAACCTTACAATGGTAACCATGTTTGGTTTGGATAAAAGGAGCGTAAATGTGTTTCAAAGTATTATTTATTGATCTTACTTGATGACCTTGGACTTTATTCTCATAAGTGTCATCGTTTGGCAGAATATTACGCCGAATGTTTGATGACTTTTAAAAAAAAAAAAAAACTTTTCTTACTACTTCCTGCAAGAGTACAGGTTTTTTTTGTAAGAAATGCAACTTTTAAGTCAAGTAAAATTATGACTTTTTCCTTTTTAGATAGGAGCTTTTTTTCTTAAAAAAGAAAGACTTCTCATGTGACTTTTTTTTCTCGTAAAATTGCAACTTTTTAAAAAAGGAAAAATACTTCTCATGAATTCTGTTTTTCCTCCACCTTTTTTAAAAGAAAAAAAAGGAAAACAGACTTCGTATATTTTGCTTTTTTCTTTATAAAATTACGACTTCTTATTTTTTTTAAAACAACACTTTTTGACATTATTATTATTTCTCCGGATTGTTTTTATATGAACTGATTCTTTCTTTTCTTTTTTTAACCCCAAACATAACACTGTTCCCATAATTGTGATTTATTTCTTATAAGAGCTAAACTTTTTCATCTTCAAAAATAAAATACAAATTCTTGAAAAATTATAATTAAGTTTTTGCTTTAAATTTTTTATTTTTTTTTACCCAACAAATATAATTTTTTAAATCATAATATTCTGCCATTTTCTTATTTTGTTTTTTTTAGATTTTACTCATGCAGGATTACAAGCTTTTCTCCAATAATGTGCAATACCCTGACTTTCTCAAACATATTACAATAAAATATTCTTGAAAGTTTACCAATGCTTCTTAAATGTTTTAAAACTCTTGCAAGATTACAAAATTTGACTTTAGACTTGCTTTTTTCCACTTTTTTAACTCAGATACAAATTTATTATCATAAAATTAAGACTCTGATTTTTTATTTTTTTTATTTTAATATTGCTAGAGTACAACCTTTTCTCCAAAAATGAAATGAACTTTGTCTTAATAAGATTATGATTTTTTTCTAAATAATAAAACTAGTTATATTTGACTTTCTCAAAAACATAAATAAATGAAAAACAATACTTTAGTTTAGTATAGCTTTCTTTATAAAAAAAAAAAAAATTATTGTAAGATTATCACTTTTTCTCAAATAATGTTCCACATCACTCTTGCAAGGTTTTGACTTTTTCTGTAGAAAAAAATACATGACTTGCAAAATTTGACTTTATTCTTGCAAGATTAAAACCTCTTCTCCAAAAATCTGACTTTATTTTATATGATTTTGACTTTTCCTAAAATAAAATAAACATTTTAAGTACTTTTTTCTTGCAAGATTAAGACCTTTTCTTAAATAAATCAGACTTGATGTTATTCGATTTTGACTTTTCCTAAAAAAAATAATAATAATGATAAAAAAAGTGCTTTATTCTTGCAAGATTATAAAACCTCTTCTCCAAAAATCTGACATTATTTTATGAATTTGACTTATGTTTAAAAAAAAAAAGTACTTTATTCTTGCAAGATTAAGACCTCTTCTTAAAAAAATCGGACTTTATTTCATACGATTTTGACTTTTCTTTTAAAAAAAGTTTTTTAAGTACTTTATTCTTGCAAGATTAAGACCTCTTCTCCAAAAATCTGACATTATTTTATAAAATTGTGACTTTTCCTAAAAAAAAAAAAAGTACTTTACTTTTGCAAGATTAAGACCTCATTTTATACGATTTTTAATTTTCCTAAAAAAAAATTTTTTTTTTAAGTACATCATTCTTGCAAGATTAAGACCTCTTCTCAAAAAATCTGACTTTATTTTATACGGTTTTGACTTTTCCTAAAAAAAAAGTACTTTACTCTTGCAAGATTAAGACCTCTTCTCCAAATATCCGACCTTATCTTATACGATTTTGACTTTTCCTAAAAAAAAAAAAAAAAAAAAAAATGTAAGTACTTTATTCTTGCAAGATTAAGACCTCTTCTCAAAAAAATCCAACCTTATTTTATACGATTTAGACTTTCCTAAAAAAAAATTCTTTTGAGTACTTAATTCTTGCAAGATCAAGGCCTTTTCTCAAAAAATCCGACATCATTTTATACGATTTTGACTTATCTTAAAAAAAAGTAAAAAATAAAAATTACTTCATTTATTCTTACGATTTTGACTTTTCCTAAAAAAAAAAAAAAAATTAAAAAAATAAGTACTTTACTCTTGCAAAATTAAGCCCTCTTCTCAAAAAAATCTGACCTTATTTTATATGATTTTGACTTTTCATGAAAAAAATAAATAAATGTAAGTACTTTATTCTTGCAAGATTAAGATCTCTTCTCAAAAAATCTGGCTTTATTTTATACGATTTAGACTTTTCCTAAAAAAAAATTTAAAAAATTAAGTACTTTATTCTTACAAGATTAAGATCTCTTCTCAAAAAATCTGACTTTATTTTATACGATTTAGACTTCCTAAAAAACAAAACAAAAATTAAGTACTTTATTCTTACAAGATTAAGACCTCTTCTCAAAAAATCTGACTTTATTTTATACGATTCAGACTTTTCCTAAAAAAAAATAAAAACATTTTAAAGTACTTTATTCTTACAAGATTAAGATCTCTTCTAAAAAAATCTGACTTTATTTTATACGATTTAAACTTCCTAAAAAACAAAACAAAAATTAAGTACTTTATTCTTGCAAGATTAAGACCTCTTCTTAAAAAAAAAAAAAAACGACTTTATTTTATACGATTTTGACTTTTGCTAAAAAAAAATTTTTTTAAAAAGTACTTTATTCTTCTCAAAAAATCCGACATTATCTTTGATTTTGACTTATCTTTAAAAAAAAAAAGTACTTTATTCTTGCAAGATTATGACCTCTTCTCAAAAAATCCGACTTTATTTTATACGATATTGACTTTTACGAAAAGAAAAGAAAAAGTACTTTATTCTTGCAAGAGTAAAACCTCTTCTCAAAAAATCCGACATTATGTTATGATTTTGACTTATCTTGCAAAAATGAAATACTTAAAAAAAAAGTCAATATATTTGAATATATACGATTTTGACTTTAAAACGACTTTATCTTATATGATTTTGACTTTTACTAAAAAAAAAAAAAAAAAGTACTTTATTTTTGCAAGAGTAAGACCTCTTCTCAAAAAATCCTACATTATTTTATGATTTTGACTTTTCCTAAAAAAAAATAAAAAGTACTTTACTTTTGCAAGATTAAGACCTACTCTCAAAAAAATATTTTTTTTAGGAAAAGTCAATATATTTGAATATATACGATTTTGACTTTTCCTTAAAAAAAATATATTTTATGTACTTTACTCTTGCAAGATTAAGACCTCTTCTCAAAAAATCTGACATTTTATGATTTTGATTTATCCTTAAAAAAAATGTTTTAGTACTTTATTCTTGCAAGATTAAGACCTCTTCTCAAGAAATTCGACATTATTTTATTCGATTTTGACTTTTCCTAAAAAAAAAAAAAAAAAAGTACTTTACTTTTGCAAGATGAAGACCTCTCAAAAAAATCTGACCTCATTTTATACGATTTTGACTTTTCCTAAAAAAATGTTTTATTTCTTTTAAAGTACATAATTCTTGCAAGATGAAGACCTCTTCTCCAAAAATCTGACTTTATTTTATACGATTTTGACTTTTCCTAAAAAAAAATGTTTTTTCTTAAGTACTTTATTTTTGCAAGATTAAGACCTCTTCTCAAAAAAATCCAACCTTATTTTACACGATTTAGACTTTCCTAAAAAAAAAATAGTTTGGAGTACTTTATTCTTGCAAGATTAAGACCTCTTCTCAACAAATCCGACATTATCCTATACGATTTAGACTTTTACTTAAAAAAAAAAAAAAGTACTTTAGTCTTGCAAGATTACATTTTTGTTGTCATAATATTTTGCAATGTTTTTCTTTCCCGTCTGGCCCTCTTACTCCTTCCCCGTCGTCCATTTCTTTGGTTTTCGGCCTCTCCTGTGGACATGCTCCGACATGCCGCCATTTCTTGGCGAGACCCCGCCCTTCTCCTCCTCGTCGGCGTTCTCCTGTGCGTATTTATGCTTCGTGACTTGTGTGAAATGTGGCGGCGATATATGCCCGTGTCGTACTTGACCCTGGATACCTCGCAGAGTTGAAGCAAGGTTGCAGGTGGAAGGGAACCAGCAATAGTATCCTTGAAGCAGACTGCGTGACCCTTGTTGTAGCATCCGGAGGCCCCTGAGTGCGGTGCCATGAAGGGTTGGACTCCGCTGTGTATATATGATGGTGTACAGATGCGTGTGTACATATACATTCTAATCTCCATTGCCGAGGCCATGGCAGAACCAAGAGTGTTTTACGGATTTGGTGAAAGCGCTCAAATCTTCCAATGGTGCCGTCCCCTTGACAGGAATTCTGCCAGCACCTGTTAGCGCTCAAACACAATGTTTATATTTGCTGAGTCAGGGCTTTACACAGCAGCACTTGAACCATCCTCCCACTTTCTCATTACTGCTCATGTCTGTTGGAGAGAGAGAAAAAAAAACCTGTTGTTTTTTTTCCTCTTTTTTTTTTTTTTTTAAACCAACCGAACTGCAAAGCGTTTGAATTGAAATAGTGTAGAAAATGTGGAGAAGTTTTTCGGCGTCGTCACAACCACTCACTCCTTCGACACACATCTGCAGTCAAACCACTAAAATATCCTCATCACCTCCTTTCCTTTAGCCCTGGAAAAACAAACAAAAAAAAGCCCTCTGACCTTTGAACTTTGCCCCGTATTATTAATCTTCTCAACTTGATGTCCGTGGATGTTTTTCCTGTGTTGTCTTTTTTGCAACTGTAATCTAGTTTGTATAAGAAATGGTGCGCATGTAAATAAAGCTTGGTGAGGCTCTGCTTGCTCGTTTGCTCGCCTTCTCCTTCAACGACACGGCAGTGGAGTTCACGTGAAACAGTCATTGTGTCGTTTTGCTAAAGCATCACATCACTCTGACATTCTTGCAAGGTTATGACTTGTTTAATGACAACAAAAAGCTTGATTTGCAGGATTAAGACTTTCTCTGTCTCTAAAAAAAAATTAAAATAAAGGACCATTCTTTTGGTGTGACTTTTTCTCAAAAAAAAGTTTACCCTATTCTTGCAAGGTTATAAAAATGTAATTTACTTTTGCCAAATTATGACTTTTTCTATGTAAAAAAAAAAAAAAAAAACAAGACCATATTTGTAACATGACTTTTTCTCAAAAATATTTTGCTTTACTTTTGCAACATTATGACTTTTTCTTTAAAGAATTTAAGAAAACCTTGACTTGTAGGATTATGATTTTCTCTATAAAAAAAATGAAAGGACCATTTATGTAACAGTATGACTTTAAAAAAATGCTACTCTTGTAATGTTTACTTTTGCAAGAATATGACCTTTAAAAACAACTACTTATGTAAACATGACTTTTTCTCAAAAATGTTTTTGCTTTACTCTTGCCAGATTAGAACTTTTTCTAAAAAAAACTAAAAAACAAAAATAATACTTGACTTGCAGGATTCTGACTTAAAAAATATATTTTTTTAAAATTAAAATGAAAGGACCATAACATTATGACTTTTTCTCAAAAAATGGTTACTATATTCTTGGAAGATTATAAAAAATGAATTTACTTTTACATTCTTGTAATATGGCTTTTTATCAAAAATATTTTGCTTTACTTTTGCAACATTGTGACTTTTTCTTTAAAAAAAATAAAGAAAACCCTCGTGATTTGTAGGATTAGGATTTTCTCTATAAAAAAAAATTAAAGGACAATTTTTGTAACATGACTTTAAAAAAAAAAAAGCTACTCTTGTACTTTTTACTTTTGCAAGAATATGACTTTTAAAAAAAAACACTTTTGTAAACATGACTTTTTCTCAAAAATGTTTTTGCTTTACTCTTGCAAGATTAGGACTTTTTCTAAAAAAAACTAAACAAAAAAAACAATACTTGATTTGCAGGATTCTCATTTTCTCAAAAAATGTTTACTTTATTCTTGCAAGATTATAAAAAATGACTTTTTCTATGAAAAAAAACAAAACAAAACAAGACCATTCTTGTAAAATGGCTTTTTCTCAAAAATGTTTGGCTTTACTTTTGCGAGATTGTAAAATTTGACTTTACTTTTGCAACCATAGGAATTTTATTTATTTATTTTAAATCTACTCTTGTAACATGACTTTTTCTCAAAAATATTTTGCTTTACTTTTGCAACATTATGACTTTTTCTTTCAAAAAAGAAAGAAAACCCTCTTAATTTGTAGGATTACAATTTTCTCTAAAAAATAAAAAAATAAAAGGACCATTTTTGTAACATTATGGCTTAAAAAAAAAAGCTACTCTTGTAATTTTTATTTTTGCAAGAAAATGACTTTTAAAAAAAACTACTTTTGTAAACATGACTTTCTCAAAAATGTTTTTGCTTTACTCTTGCAATATTAGGACTTTTTCTAAAAAACAAAACCAAAAAAAACAATACTTGACTTGCAGGGTTCTGACTTTTTCTAAAAAAGACTATTTTTGTTAGATTATGACTTTAAAAAAAAAAAGTTTTACTTTACTCTTGCAAGAAATTGCAAAAAAGAAAGGACCATTCTTGTAATATGATTATTTCTCAAAAATGTTTTGCTTTACTTTTGCGTGATTATGATTTTTTCTAAAAAAAAATTTAAAAAAGAAATAAAATTCTTGATTTGCAGGATTATGACTTAAAAAATATTTTTTTTAAATGAAAGGACCATAACATTATGACTTTTTCTCAAACATTTTTTACTTTATTCTTGCAAGATTATAAAAAATGAATTTACTTTTGCTAAATTATGACTTTTTCTATGAAAAAACATAAAAAAACAAAAGACCATTCTTATAATATGGCTTTTTCTCAAACATTTTTTGCTTTATATTTGAGAGATTGTGAAATTTGAATTTACTTTTGCAGCAAAAGGATTTTTTCTAAAAAAAAAAAAAAAAAAACACTAAAAAAACATACTCTTGTAATATATTTTTTTCTCAAAATATTTTGCTGTACTCTTACAACATTATGACTTT